>NC_000080.6:100969944-101254944 GCF_000001635.26 Mus musculus
TTAAATACATCACACGTTCATCTTCTAATAGAATGACTTTATATGGTCCCAAGTAATATTTTTCAACTTTCACCTAATCCTTAACAGCTAGTAAGTTCTTCTACAAGATCCTTGTGATGATCCACAATCTTGTGTCATTTCTCTTAGAAAATCTTTGTCTACAGTGTGTTATCATCAAGAAAACTAGAATAAGTTTATATCTATCTTCATTAAAATGATGTTGTAGACAAGATATAAATCCAATTTTAAAAGATGCAATTTCAGCCTGTCCCTAAATAAAGCAAAAGCACATTTTTCTCAAGTAGCGATGTCTTGTCTATTTATTCCATTTTTATTAACTGGTCAAGTTTCATTACTTTTGGATCTAAAGAGCTGATACAGTGTGAAATTTCGAAAAAAAATCGCAGAATAACATTTCTATTGTTTTGCGGAGATTTTTATCTATTTTTTTTCCACCCATGAGGACTAAATCTGGCACTTAAATCATTCTACCAATGATTTAAACTAAGCTTAGAACAGTCATTTTTTTTCTAAATATGAAAATATTTAGCACTTAAAGCTAATAACCTACTATGAAATTATTACAAAGTAGTTCTGACTCCAATCAATGATTTATATGTAACTTGAATTTTAAACATTAGATAAAAAATGGCACATGATAAAATTTCATACATATATTTACTAAAGGATGAGCAAAATCTTTTCCAGAATATTCCCTTACAAATTACTGCATTCCTCTGACTGCTATTGGATCCAGAATCTAGGATAAAAATTCTTATGAAAGACATGTGGCTCAGACATTCACAAAATGCCTCTGAGCTAGGCTAGGGAAGTCTTGGATTGTGGCTGAAAACAGGATCTAACAGGCTAAAAGGGAATTTGTATTTGGAAGGCAATGACTTTCAAGAAAATAGACTTCTCTTTTTTTTTTCTTTCTCCTTTTCATTTTCCAACATATGCACGCACACACACACACACACACACACACACACACATACACACACACACACACACATGTTTTTAGTCTTTTGAATCAAAACAATCTTGTAGCATATTTTGGTTGATTTTTCTTCTATCAGTTTATGCCCAGGCATCTTGACAAGTAGCACACACACAAGGCACACTCACAAAGGGCTGTTGGTTCAAGGACTTCTTTTTATCCTGGCCTCACATTGTGTAACTGAGAAGCTTGGCAGAGACAAGACACCATGCTTATCTCTGTCTCAAGGCTGAGTCCCAGCCAAAGTAGCTGAATCTCCACCCACAACAACCTAGTGCCAGCGAACTCCAACCAGCAGAAGAATGTTTTCATCGGACTTTTTTCATCCTTGTAGAAGGAGGAGAACAGTTCTCAAGTCTGGGTAGCCTTGACCTCAGCTTCCTCTTTACCCTTGTTTTATTGCCCATCTTTTTACCTCCCAGACTGTAACTAACATCTCAGAATGAGAACCACAACTCATCATTAACATTTGAGAATTGGACCAGATAATGTTTGTATGAAGAAGTTTTGGAAAAATTCAGTTTCTATTCAGACAAATTAGATAAAGAACTCAACGAAAATTTTTACTTTTCTTCTATCTATATAGTACCATCAAAACAGTTTGGAACATAATTTTATAAGATTTCCTGTAGTATATAGCATCACATTTGCTTTACTTTAATTAATAACTTGCATTGTTAAATGAAATTGGTTTTATTGTTATTGTTGACTTTCTTCTCTAACTCAGGGTAGCCTAGAACTCACTATGTCATGATGTCTGGTCTTGGATTTGAGGTAATCCTCATGCTTAAAGACATAAGTACTGGATTTACAGGCATGAAGCATCACACCCAACTCTAAATGCTACATGGAGATAGGAGGTTGGGGGACCCTCCAGAATGCACCAGAGACGTGGGAGATGAAAGACTCTCAGGACTCAAAGGAAGGGACCTTAGATGAAATGCCTGACAGTAGGGAGAGGGAACTTGTAGAGCCCACCTCCAGCAGGAAGACAGGACATCAGATGAGGGAGAGGGGGGCCATCCCACAGTCACAACTCTGACCCATAATTGTTTCTTTCTGGAAGAATTACAGGGATGGAAATGTAAAGGAGCCTGAGGAAAAGAAGGTCCAAACTGGGATTCAGCTCAAGGGGATGTCCCAAGGCCTGACATTATTACTGAGGCTATGGAGTGCTCACAAAAAGGGGCCTATCATGACCACACTCTGGAAGACCCAAAAAGCAGCTGAAAGAGTCAGATGCAGATATTTGCACCCAACCAATGGACAAAAGCAGCTGACCCCTGTTGTTGAATTAGGAAAGGTTGAAAGAAGCTGAGGAGAAGGGTGATGCTGTAGGATGACCAGCAGTCTTAATTAATCTGGACCCCCGAGATCTCTCAAACACTGAACTACCAAACAGGCAGCAAACACCAGCTGATATGAGCCCCCCAACACACATACAATAGAGGGCTTCATGGTCTGTGCTCATTCAGAGATGATATACCTAACCCTCAAGAGACTGAAGGCCCCAGGGAGTCTAGAGGTCAGGTGGGGTGGGGAATGGGGACAGACACCTGCAGATGGGAGTGGGGAGTAGGTATGGGAAGTGGAACAGTCTGAGGGTGGGTTGGGAGGGGGGAATAAAATATGGAGTGTAAAAAGATAATTAATTTTAAAGTACTATTAAATAAATAATAAATAAATAAATAAATAAATAAGAATATAGACATGCTGTATATAAGGTGCTGAAGCCAAGTCCTCTATGTTTATACACAAAGAAATTGATAATTATCCTTATTAAATAAGGTAGTGGTGTTATGTTTTCTTCCAAATCCATCACCTCACTAGCTGTGGATAGTAGCAGGTTTGCAGCATAACTTCTCTCCTATTGAGTGAGGCCTTGACTCCAAGTAGAGAGCTATTGGCTACTGCCAAGATGTGAGTGTCATTACTTCACCCTTAATGTTATCATGTCTATGTTAGTTGTCATCTTGATTTGTAGACATACAGTTGCTTGCTTCCCTTGGACGCTTGCATAGTTTTTCTGGTGCTATAAAAGCTAGATTCAACTGGGGTCCTCTGGATCTTTTATCTGACATGCATGGTGTCTTCAGCAATAGACCTTAACCTCTGTGAGGCAACCAGCGGCAACCAATAGCTGGATAATTTTGAAAGTCTCTTATACTCTTCTGATCAAGAGTATAAGAGATTGGAATTGAAGGTTTTTGTTACATAGTCTAAGGCTCTCTGTCATCCCAGGCTATAAAATATCATTTAAAGTATGTATGTATTTGTACACACATAGACTTACACAAATTATATGGAATCCTACATAAATGCATATTAATATTATTCTTTATGATTACTTAAAAATGTCCTCAGTGTTATTTCACCCCCATTTCTCCCTCTACTTTGATATTGACCTCCTTTTATCCTGCAGAGTCAACCCCCCTCCCACATTTAAATATAACAAAGAAAAATGAGTAATAAATACACTAAAAAGTAGACCCAACCTTTGGTCTTCTGATTTCTAGAGCAATCAAGGTTTACATAACTGTTACTGGGTTTTTAGTATACCACCACCACGTAGCTAACACTCAATAATGCTATGCAGGTTATTGTTTGGCTTGATGTAAATAACACACTAATTTTACTCTATGATACACAACTTGCTAATGAGTGTAGTTTGCTGGAGCTGAATAGACACTGTAGTTTTTTCAATCTTGACAGACGAGATCAACTAGTAGTTGGGAGAGCAATCCCTCCTACAATACAATACAATACAATACAATACAATACAATACAATACAGCAACCTCCCAAGGTGCCCACCATTCTCAACTTTCTGAGCAAAGTCAGAGAATGCTGAAGAGTTAAGCTCATATTTACAACACTGTTGGGAGAATGTACACATATATGTCATGCCATACAATCTACATTAAATAAACAAAATCTAGAAACACACACTATTGAAGACCTTAAAATGTCTCAGTTCAATCACTGACTAAATTAGAGTCGTAACAGAATCCATAACTGAGAGTTTGGACATACACCCAGCTGTGTGATCTCTTTGAACCCCCTGTTCACGTGTCACTTGAGAACCTTGCACACTGTTCATGTGTCCCTGGAGAACAATTCACACTTTGTTCCTTTCTATTTTGAAAGACATGCGGTATCCGATGTACAAGCTTTTCTATGCTCTTTAAACAAAACAAAAAACTTCATATTTCTTCTTCTGAAAAGACGAAATTGATACACATCACTGTCATCTAACAAGGCAGAACTTAACCTTGAGGAAAGTTAAATAAAAAGGACTCCATTGTTTCTCCACCTCAAAATGTTTATCTCTTTTTACTCTGTATATCGGCTCTTTACATATTTTCTCTCCTACTCTCTGACACTTTTTTTTTTCACACAAAAAATGCCCACTAGAATCTCTGATCTGAGGCGCAGAGGACCTTTAAAGGAAAAGAAACATTCCTTGTTATTTGACTCAATAAGAAAATCAATAAAAATTCCATTTCTCCCAGCTTGGATTGAGTACATACCTGGAACTAATCCCTGTAGTCAGAAGTTTGTGACACAATCATTTGCTGAGTCCAAGGTGCACAAATTAGACTGGAATTGGCTAAAACAGCATAGGAATGGCCACTTTAGGAACCCCAAGAATATTTATTTGTATTATCATACACAAAATGTGTAATATTTTGACATTGCTATGACAAAATATCTCATGAGAGCAATGTAAGAAAGCACGAGTTTATTTTGACTCATGGTTCGGCAAGGATGCAATTCATAACAGCAAGGAAACAAACAACAACAAAACACAACAAACAAACAAACAACAACAACAAAAACATGGCAGCAGGAGGTTCCTCCTGGCAGATGGTTGGTTACTCTGCATCCACAATCAGGAGGCACAGACAGGTGAATGATTCCATCTTCCTTTGTCCTTTTAATTCCATCTCTGACCTCAACCTGTAAGACTTTGTTGATTGCAGACATATATTAGGAAAAAAAATTCTCTGCATTCCTCATGGGCTGATCCAGGAGTGTGTCCCCTGGGAAATGCTAATTCCAGTCAAGCTGACGAAGAAGAAGATTAGCCATTACATCATGGATAGCTACAAATCTAGGTGTCTTCCAACAGCTAGCCACCAACAGTTATGTATGCTTTAATATGTCACTAGAGGCTGTCCAAATGCTTTCCGTTTATTTATTAACAATTTTAATTTTCATTGTCTCCTATGAAAGTGGCTACTATTACCTCTATACTGTAGATGGAAAATAGTGAAGCTCACTGGGATTAAAAATGTCTCTAGGTCACATAATTAGGAAGTGGTAAAATCACAGCAGAATACCTCTAGGACATACACTATTAATTACCAGAAAGTTGACTGTATTGCCTCTAGAATAATAATATCGCATTTTACAACCATTAGGTCCAGCAGCAAATTTTCTGGCTTTATTACTACAAAAGTTTCTTCCTTCTGTATGCTCATGAGTAGTTGGCCAACATAAATTAGACTCCATGTTTGTGTTTTGTTTTGAGGTTGGAGCTGGGTAGGAAAGAAGAGGGGAAGGTATCTGGGAAGAATTATGATAGGCAAAAGAATATCATTGAAGTATGTTGTACGAAATTCTCAAAAAAATAAAACAAAAATCAAGACTTCAGATAGAGTAGACAGATGAAATATTTCCAAGATAAAAGTGGGGGAAATTAGATTATTTCATGCTGGTTTGAGGGAGTGAATGTTCAGGAGAACTTCTGGTTTTATTTTATTTTTTCATACTTTGTTGAATGACACAAAGAACTGAGATACAAGGGATGAACACATGGAAGCCAATAAATACATCTTTAAAATTGTTTGAGTATTTTCTTCCTCTCCCTTTCCTTTTAATTTACTCTGGGAACAAGTTGGTAGAAGAGTTCAACTGGAGGGACCCATGGCTCCAGCCACATATGTAGCAGAGGATGGCATTGTCTAGCATCAATGGAAGAGCAGGTCCTTGGTCCCATGGAGTCTTGATGACCAAGTGTAGGGGAATGCCAGGGTACTGAGGCAGAAGTGAGTGGGTGAGTGGAAGAGCACCCTCATAGAAGCAGGGTAAGGGGGAATGGGATCGGGAAGTTTTGGAGGGGAAACTGGGAAGAGGGATAACATTTGAAATGTAAATAAATAAAATAACTGAAAATAAAAAAAGAAAGTTACAGCAAAATTCTGATGTCTTAGTAAAAATCCATTATTGTATACATTCAGTGAAGGTGAATCTCTTTATGGTTTAAGAGAAAAAAAGAAAGACTTCAACAGCATGATTCAGCCATTATACATTGCATCTTTCAACTCAAGGGGGAAGCACTTCTCAAGAGTTTAGAATATGTTCTAAACTCTTAGAACATAGGTTATGTTAGCTCCTCTCTCTGTGCAACACAGATGCATGATCACCTTTGCAGGAAGGGAAATGGTTTACAGTAGAAAAATATAACAATTATTCCTGGAGGAATTGTCTGGCTTCAGGAAAATCATCCATTACCAAGAAGAAATGGACTTCCTACTTACAAAGTCCTCAGATATGTCTTTCTGATGGAAAAAACAAAACAAAACAAAACAAAACAAAACAAAACAAAAAAAAACAACAACAACAAAAAAAAAAACCTTCCACTACTGGATCACTAAGAACTCTGCTCCCTGCATTAACTTTGCTCATGACCATTTATTCCCTCTTCTTGTCTACACTTCCATTTTAGTGTTTGTTAATTCTTCCGAATATGATTCTTAGTACTATAGTCATTGCTTACAGTGTTCTCATTTGGGCTTGGTTCTCAAGATGACAACCCTTTTGCTCTTTTGACATATTCTCCATGATAACCTTTCCTATTGTTAATAATTGATCAGTTTCCAGCCACAAATTACAATGATACCATAGTTTGCACAGATTCCCTACCTGGGGACAGCAACTCCTAGTTATCATTTCAGTCATCTAACTCAATAATGTTCTAAACTTTTAACCTATTTTAAAATCCTAAAAACCAATGCCCTGAAAATCCAAGCATCATTCATGTTTATTAAAATGCTGAATGAAACCCCTCTTGCTTCCTGACATGAATAAGGAACCATAACGAGTCATTCATTTTTTCTTAATTATGTTACAGGTACACCACAGGGAAAAAAAACAGCTGAAAAACTCAGTATTAGTCTTAATTCTACATAAAATGCAGTTCTCCGGTGTCAGAATTAACAAGAAGAACCTCCTACAGCTCCTCCCTGTACCCAGGTGCATTGCTTTCAACAAGAACTATCAGAAGGAGAATATATCTATTTCTACATTGAGTCCAGTGTATGGAAGAGCTGCAAATAAACTGATAGCAGGGAGTGGAAGAGGTGAAGACAAGGTATGTTCACACAGCATTTGGTGATGAGAAATTCACCGATACCCAGAGTTTGCTTCATAGACCAATCTTAATAAAGTATGCTGGTATGAGATCTTTGATGGAGAGCTGTCAAAGGTTTTATAGAATGTTTTGTGCTAACAGAAATTGTACATCCTTGTCTTCATGGCAGTTGGATTGGAAGAGACTCTCTTGGGGGGTTAGTCAATCTTCCATATTTTCTGGAGAGTCTGCTCTGGCTGGATAAGAGATGGTCAAATATGATATTTTTTTACTTTTATTTAACTTGACTGTTTTTTTCCTTAAAGTAAGAACACCCCACCTTTGGATGTCTGGATGAGACCCCCCAAATGATTCACCTACTCTCGGAG
Organism: Mus musculus; assembly: GCF_000001635.26. Classification (NCBI taxonomy): domain Eukaryota; kingdom Metazoa; phylum Chordata; class Mammalia; order Rodentia; family Muridae; genus Mus; species Mus musculus. The sequence goes on from NC_000080.6 coordinate 100,977,688, forward strand.
CAGAGCACAGTGGGTAATGAGAATGCACTGACCTTGAGCCCACTCATCATAAGCGTAGATTTGTTCTCAGTTTGAGCCCCACTGAGATAAAGGGGAGCAAGCAGAGGCATCTCAGAACACTCGTGAGTCTGTAAGTGAATATTATGTCACTCACAACAGCAAACACCACATATGAGAGTCAGTACTAAATTTTATATTTATCTCTACATAAATTTGATTGATAGATCCCTGCTAGACATCAATCAAGTCTGAATTCTGCCAGTTTTGGCTTCTCCCCTTCAAGGATATTTTAATTTGATATAAATTTAATAGAAATATTGGGGAGTTGAAGGCACATACAAATGCACTGCCAGAATTCTGTATCTCTCAGTAGGACTGAAATATAATTTAGTGTTGTTCAAAAGGATGCACTACAAAATGTTTTATTTAAACTTTTGGGTGATATCCTCAGGAAAAAAGAAATTACTTTCCTGAATAAAATACTCTTAAAATTACTTGTAGAAAAATTATTTTATGAATAAAATATAATTATCCTACATAATTATAATAAAAGAGGAAGGAAATTTCAATTTATGGATTTTTAGGGTACAATCTTTAGTGCCTAAAGACTTTGTCTCCATTTTTTTTTCATGTAATCTCTTTAGAATATAAGGCAAAACATATCATCTTCCCCCAAATGAACAGCTCATTTATTTTAAAAATTCCTATTAAAGCCACACTCATCAAAAGTATTAGTAGGAGTTCTAGACTCCCAAGCCCACCTCCAAGACTGTTTGAATGATTTATAATGCTCTGAGAGATGAGGGTCTCCATATGAAGTCTTAATTCCCTCTAGGAGCCTTACAGATTTTATCCAAGAACTAATAGTGTTAGTGTAAACCTACCCTAAAGGGTCAGACTTGCTAATACACATGTAATCCTTTCCATGGAAGATCATCTCCCTTGAGAAAACTATCCAATCATGAAAGGTAATGAAGACTTGCAGCAAAGGTCTGACACTGAATATGGAATAAGTGGAGGATGAGGTAGCTAGGTTTTGATCACAGCCCTTAACAAAATCCCTTTGGGTACCACTGGGAGTCTGGGTTAACTAAAGCTCATCACTTCTAATCTAGAGAAATGCAGGAGGCCCTGAGGGCCGAATAGGAGAAAATCATTTAACCCATGTGGCAAACACCTCCGAAGAGGGAAGAGCTGTCCTATATGGGATGAGCTACTTGGACTTGTAGCAAAATTCTGGTTCTTAGTAAGAGACATCCTTGTGTACATTCTTCTGAAGGAGTTTTCTTTTTACTGCCAGGCTTAACGCAACAAAGCTATAAAGACATTTAACAGCATAATCCAACAATTTTGCACTGGGATCTTTTAACAGAAGAAACAAAAGCAGTCGTGGAGAGTTTTGTAATATGGTCTTGAGCTCTCTTATTATATCACTCACTTATTATTGTAAAAGTAAACAGGAGCTCTGGTTAAGCATCTCACAGATTAATGATGCTTATTGGAAATATGGTGCTGGATGCTGACTTGAAGCTGATAAGGAACATAACAACAGAAATTCCGCTTTAAAATAGCTCTAAAATAATTTTATTAAATTACTAATGAGGCTCTTAACATCATGTCTTTCCTTTTTTATCTGCAGATAGAATAAAAGTCATTTCACTTAGGGATGTTTGTTCTCTTTCAGAAATATTATGCCATGATCACAAGTGTGGTTTTCCATGATTGAAAGTATCCTCTACCTGCAGAAATGCAAAAATGAACTCACCTATAGGATTTGATCATTTCTCGTCTAGTTCCCGAAAGGGCTGGAGCATTCGCCAGGTCACATGACGGAGGCAGGCGATACCTAGGTAATTATTATAACTTGAGTTTTCTTCTGATCGAGCGAAGAGTCACTACTACCAGGATGATAGCCACTTATATAATACAGCACTATGAAAATAACCATTATGAGAAAAGAATAAGCCTTTCAACTTGAAAATTATTTATTTTCTTAATGGCTGACAACCAGGAGCTAGTCCTTGTAGAGGTGTCAAGTTCAAGAAACAATTTCTTCCTCCGCATACCCCTAAGATGCCTCGTCTACTCTTTTCTAAGGCAGTAAACTTGTGAAGGAGTTCATTAGTTCACGAGAGTTAGTAAGTTACTCTCAGGAGTTACATCAATGTTTTAGTTATGCGGAGGATGCCTGTGTTTGTCTTCAGACTCCTACCTAATTAGCTTCTCTGTGGGAAATCTGTTTTCTCTCCAAAACTATCAGGCTGTTTAAAGGATTCAATGTTTATACCTCTAAACTAAAATATCTACATCATAACCAATCATCTCTGTCCTGCCAACTGAAAGACAAGCTAATGGCTAACAAGCCCCAGAGACCGTGGATTTTTCCACACTCTGTGTCTCATAATGCTTCCGATTCAGGCCCAGGGGCAGACCGCATGAATTTTATATTACTTAATCATTCAGTCATCTGGTCCAGCCAGTGCATCATTTAATATTACTTCAACTAACTGTACATTTTTACATCTGAGCCTAACTCTAACTTTAACTGTGAGCTTGACTGAACTTAGAACCATACAGCAGACACACTTCTATGTGTGTCTGTGAGGGCATTTCAAGAGAGATTTAAATGAGGAGGGCATACCTGCCTTAGACATGGGGAATACACTCCCATGGGCCATGAGCTCAGACTAAACAAAGGAAAGTGAGAAAGCCTGAGGAGTATCAGGATTCATCACTCTCATCTTGACAAGGGAAGCAATATAACCAGCCACTGCACGCTTCCAATCACCATGTCTTCTCCAAAACCACGGGCTGCCACCTCTTAGCGCCATGAGCCAATATAAATTCTCAGTCCAGGCAAAAAAGCCAATCGTTCAGTGAACAGCTGATCAGCTGTTACCTGAGATGTGAGACAAACCCTAAATGCTAATTCTGTGTGGTTTAAGAGAACTAACAGTGACTGGTGTGGTTACTCCTCAGTGTGCACTTTGTTTCTGTCAGAGGTAATGCATTTTTAATACACAATTAAATGCTATGATAAAAAATACATAAGCATATTACTCTGAACTTTCCCACTGGTGCGTGAATCCTAAACTTATTTTCTATCACTATTACATGGATTATAATTGTAATATTAAAAGAGTCTATCGAAAATTATCAAATGATCTATCTGCTCTTTGTGATATGGGAGCCACCCAGAGTACACATTTAGATTTTAATTATTTATGCAACTAACATTAGAAATTAATACCAATTGAAAATGATGACTCAGCAAAAATTCCAGGTCTGTCTTCTCTAAGGACAAGAGAGAAAAGAAACAAGCTTTCTTGGTTTGCGAGTGAGTTTGGGGAGTTTCTTATCTACTGAAATGTCTCCTTTCAGAGAAGAAAGCATCTGCACACAGCGATCAGCTGGGAAATGGTTCCGAAGAACTTACCCAGGAAGAAGGAAGATGGATAGTCCTCATGCCCCGGCACACGAGGGTTCTCCAGGGATGATGAAAGCAGGACTATACAGGGCAGTAATTGGCCTTTGGTCTCACTGGTGCGCTGTTTAGTTCCCCTGTAGAAGAATGGAGCAGGGCCATGCTTTGAATTCCAATAGTGAACTGCCAAAGCCTCTTCAAAGAGGAGGGGACTCCAGCAGAACTTGTCTCTCTTCTTCAAATTCAGATGCTTCTGAAAATAGAGAAAAGATCCAGGTGTCGTGCCTGCCTACAAGCTCAGTAACTCAAAGGGTTAAGGCAGGAGGATCACTGCGAACGTGAGGCCAGCCTGAGCTACAGAATGAAGCTAGCCTGGGATATGTAGCAAAATCTTGCCTCAAACTCTTTTCCTCAAAAACTACAACAATAAAAACAGCGCTGAATAAATTAAAAGATATCCTAAATTAATAAGCCAAGGATTTCAATGAAAATGAAATACATTTGATTTTAAACTTGTCGTCCTAACATCTGTCCAAAACAAACTTAGAGAAGCACAAATACATACTAGCATATAATAAAGAGCAAGACTGAAACGCAACGCTGGCAAATACTCATGTAACATGTAGGTGTTTTCAGCTGAAGGATGGGCAGACCACAGAGGAACAGAAGCCATTGTCTACCTGCCATTTAAGTGCCAAGTCCACCTGCCAAGGGAGTCTCATTCATTATCCTTCCAAGAAAACATACTCTTGCCTTTGTTTCAAAGGACTCTTTGTTTGATCTCTCTGGAATTTTTGTTTAATTTTTAAAGTCTCCTATCTCAGTTTCTAATGGACAAGGCGTATTTGTTATTGCCTGCATACATTTTTAAAGAGAAAGAATAGGGCCTTGCTTTACTTGTTCAGGGGATGATTTGGGCTGGGTCACCTGAATTCCATGCCTATAATTAAGGTATAAAAGATAGCAGAGAATCCTAAAGTGACACATGAGAAGGCAGCAAGTATCCTGCAAAGCCAGGACATTTTAGCCGTGACTTCCATAAAAAAACAAGCATCAATTGATTAAACAAGCAGAAATTAATAAGTAAGCATTTGTTCAGGAGGCCCATATCATTTATTTTCAAACACATGTTCAGGTTAATATACATTATCTGTGAGCTGCTTAATGAAAATAAAACACTAATTTAATTGTGCATATCTTGCTCTCTCTCTCTCTCTCTCTCTCTCTCTCTCTCTCTCTCTCTCGCGTGCGCGCGTGCTTTTGTGTGTGTGTGTGTGTGTGTGTGTGTGTACAAGAATGCATGCATCTACAGACATACCAATTTAATGGATGAGAAAGAAATGTAGAAATTTAGCAACAGAAAAAGGGAGTTCAGGTAAGTTGGAAAGTGGATTTCTGGCATTATTGCACCTCTTGGACAGCCCACTTCTATATCTTGGGTATATACTATCTTTTATTTTTTTTCTCAGATGCGCCTTTTTCTCCCATAGTGCCCTTTCTTAAACCAGTATTAAAATTGCTTCCCAATATAAACCAACTGCCCCATGCAGAAAGGAAATCTCTAATCTCCTCAGAATACTCTTTTATTGAATGCATCACTAAAACAACTTCAGAAATTAAAATTATAAGCATTTACTTAAACATTAAACTTATATATGGATTAATATTTGTAGGTTTGACTATATATACATAGTATTATATATGCACTTATGTACACACATATATATAGCACACATATATATAGCATATATTAATATAAAATGACTGCAAGCAAAATATGTGCTAGCTAGGCATCTGGGACTTGGAACACTGCTATAGGTACATCATTACTTAATTTCCTTTTTGTTCATCCACAAAAAGTTTAAAAATATGTATTGTCACAGAAATTTTTTTAGTCACCATATGAGTCACTAAATCCTGAGAGAATGATTTCCTGTGGCTCATAGTTCTATGGGTTCCAATCCCTGGTCACAGGACACCATTGCTTCTGGATGCTGTGTAGTGAAGCAAAGTATGAGAGCAGAGAGCACAGCATGGAAGAGAGGGTCTCACCTGAAGACAGGGGAGATAGGATGAAGGGAAACAGGACAAGTTATAACTTTCCAGGGCATGGTCCAGAAAACCACCTTCTTCCAGTCAACACTGTTTCTGAAAATTTCCATGGTCTCATGGTCATTAATCAGTGGACTCACCCATTGATGAGATCAGAGCCTCTAGGAACCACTTACATCTCAAAGAGGACCGAGTCTTCTGCCTGTCTTACATTTATTTTATTATGATATGACTAGAAGTTTCTAGAATTGCTTTCATTGTGGTGGAATTTTATCATTAAGGAAAAATAGCTGACTTAACTTTTATGTAATTTGAAGAATTTAACACTGAAAGTGAACTGTTGGTCTAGACAAGACTTTTCAATGCCGTTACAATCAGCACTTAGTTCAATCAGCAAGGTTAGTATTCCTGAATTGTGACTCTTTTCTAAATCAAGGGCACAATTTTGAAAATGTATTATTAATCGCAACATTCAGTAGGCAAAAGCACAGGCATGGCTAGTTTCATGCCAACAACAGGTTACATAGCAAAACCCCATCTCGAACAATTTATTTTGAACTTCACCTGCCTTAATATGCTTCTTATAAATACTTTATTAGGAACAGCATTTCTGTATAATGTTTTATACTGTATATCCTTATTCACAGTCATTTAATACTAACCAGCAATGTCTTAAAGTCTCCTCCTCCTGGATGTGATATGCGTATAAATTTCTTTGGCTCTTTTCCTATAACAATGCTACGTGCTACAGTTAAGAGAGAAAGACTATTTTTAGAGACAGTTTAAGTCCACGAATCTGAGAGGCAAGTACTGTCTTTAGTGGCACTTGCTTTCTGACTCCACATTTATCCTCTTCTTCAGATCATCATGCTCCATTGGTGCCACTCATAACAGTTGGAGAACAATTCTGCACAAATGGTAAAAATTATATTCCCTTTCTGGATAGACTACACTATGATTCATTAACACAGCCATCAGGACTCCCTCAGTGTAGTTGTATAGTCACCTACTAATAGTTCACAGTTATATAACTATTAGTAGTATATATAAAACTATCAGACTTGACCCACTCCACACCTAATAGTCTAATAGGTTAGGTTTCCTTTTACATTCAAAATGCACAAACATCCAGTGCATGCCTTCTCATTCTGCATAAGAAACTGAAAGTTCCAGAGCTAGCTGTATGTATGTATGTGTCTATGTATATATGTGTGGGTTTATGTATGTGTGTGTGTATGTATATATGTATGTATGTATGTATGTGTGTGTATGTATGTATGTATGTATGTATGTATGTATGTATGTATGTGTATACAGCTTTTATACACATTTTAAGTTGTTATTAGATCCTAGTCATGCAAATATACCGGAGTTTTCCTTCTATACCTATAAGGAATTTCTATGCCCACCCTAGGTCTGAATAATGACTCAAAGACTTACATTTATACTCTAGTTCCCAATTAGCTCTTGCAACTCTTATTTGTTCTATGTCTGCCAGATGGCTCATTACCTCCTCTTAGTCTTTAATACAGGGTCTGTTTCTTCCTCCGAGTTATTCTGGTGAATTCTCTTCTCCCAGAGTCCTCCTGCTCTCTCTCTCTCTCTCTCTCGCTCTCTCTCTCTCTCTCCCAGAAGTACCACCTTACTTTCCTGCCTTTGCTGTAGGCCATCATCTTTTTATTAAAATCAATCAGAAGACTTGAGAGTAAGCATTGAAAAGATATGATGCAGGTGCTACTTAACAATTGGAGTGACAATATCAAAGTCCAGTCTGTTCTCAACTTTCTGATAGCACAGAAATTAGCATTTGAATAACACAGAGACAATCTTCACACTGTGCACGAAAAGTCTATCCCTAGATCTTTCCTCTCTAATAACCTTGTTTGACTGAAATCTTATTTAAATGTAAGAATTATTTATATAATCTGGAGAAAAAAATGCATTGGGAGAGAGGTACATCAAAAAAAAAAACCTATTTTCTCTCTTTTTTTGAGTGGTAAAGGTTGTTTTGTCTTGTTGGGAAGGTTGTGGAGAGGGTCCATGCCAGCGCACTGTGCTGCTCGGCATGCACATTCTATGAATCCTTTGTCCTTCCGTCCATAGGACTTTGATGAGAAGAAACCTTAAATTTTGTTAAAATTTAATTTGGAACATCTTTGTGCTGACAAATCATTGTGTTCTAATGAATTTTTCCTCACTTCATGATAGAACTGCATAATTCCTTTTATGTCTTCTGTATCTTCTATATTTAAAGTTCTAAGTTCTGAATTAATTTCCTGGACCATATGACTTTTGCAAATGCATGCCAACAACCTGCTTGTATTTCCTCTCTAGCAGTCAGTATGAAGTAGAGAATTGTTTTGTTTGATGGGTTTTTAGTTGGGCTTTGGGCTTTGTTTTGCTGTTGTCTGTTTTGCTTTTGCTTGTTGGCTTTTAGTGTTTAGGTAGGCTATACTTGTCAGCAGGCTTCATCCACTTCAGTTTGCCTTCCCATTACAACCTCTTCAAACCAGGAAAACTTGCTGGTAAAAGGCCACTAGCTAATTTCCCCAGCATCCTGCCAAGTAGTTTCTCTCAGCTGCTATGTCTTGCTCTGAATGAGATATGCTATGTCATGATCTAAGTGAGATATGCTATGCCATGATCTGAGTGAGATATGCTATGCCATGATCTGAGTGAGATATGTCATGTCATGATCTCAGTGAGATATGGCATGTCATGATCTCAGTGAGATATGCCATGTCATGATCTCAGTGAGATATGCCATGTCATGATCTCAGTGAGATATGCCATGTCATGATCTCAGTGAGATATGCTATATCATTATCTGAGTGAGAGATGCACCCAAAGAGGCCTAAGATGGTGAAATCTTTGAGACACATGAGACCCTTCAGATCAGATGATACAAAACCTATATTTTAAGTAAAAGCTAAGCAACTCTTTCTTACAAAGTACACAGAATAGCCAATGGCTCTCAAAAATAGATTTTGTCATTTATTACACAAACTACATCCAAGAACTTTTTTTTTTACCTACTAACATATATTTTCATTTTTCAATAAACCATTTTATAGCAATGAGATAAAAGTATGTTTAATGATAAGAGTATGTAGTAAATTTCCACTTTTTAAGACAGTTGATGAATAACAAGTTATTTGTCTGTCTATATCATCGAATGTAGTAGCCAATCCTCTTAGCTGTTGTGGAATTAAGAATACACAAATCTAAAAAAATCACCTGCATCCACTTTTAAAAGTTGCTATTCCTATTGATCAGTGAACTCATACATCTGAAGAAAAGGCAGCATGCTTGACAAAAGTGGTCTTCCTCAGGGCTGGAGAGATGGCTCAGCAGTAAGAGCAGTTAAGAGTACTGACTGCCCTTCCTCATCTCAATTCCTAGCAACGACATGATGGCTCACAACAATCTGTAATGGGATCTGATGCCTGAAGACAGCTACATTGTACTCATATAAATAAAATAAATAATCAATCTTAAAGGGGAGACTGCCTATCACTCTATGAGGCATGGCTGCTAATTTAGGTCAAATGGCTCTTTTAAATGAAATTTAATTTCATGTGTTCTTATGCATATATATAAATAAGTGTGTTAATGTACTGGTTCCATTAGCTGAAGTAAAGCTTGGAAAATCATTCAATATGACTAGTTGCACCAATTTCATCAAGTGACTCTGAAAGATAACCAGTTTTAAATGGCTATCCTTTTCAAACAGTTTTTAAAATTAGCTCAGCAGTGGTGGCACATGCCTTTAATCCCAGCACTTGTGAGGCAGAGTCAGGCAGATTTCTGAGTTAGAGGCCAGCCTGGTCTACAGAGTGAATTCCAAGATAGTCAGAGCTATACAGAGAAACCCTGTCTAGAAAAACAAAAAAGTAAAAAATAAAAATAATAAAATGAAGTGAGGTACTTTCATTTTTTGTCAGTTAGTTAATTTCTTTTGTTTTCATCTTTTGATTCCCTCCTGCCTGCAACTGCTAGGGTTACATGAATGAGCCATCTCTTATATTTTGTAATATTATTTTTTAACTTTACTCTTTCAGAAACATTCATATGTTCTAAAAGTTGTTATCCATTTCAACATAAAATTATTTGGCTTTGATTATGTTTCAAATAACAATTACAATAGATGATATTATGATAAAACATTTTTATTAAGTTGAGATATTTATGGAATAAAACCTATTTGGAATTTGTAATGGTACACACATAATTAAAACTTGATTCCATTGTTTTTGATATTTTGCCAGTTGAAATAGAAATTGTAATTATACAAATTCATAAGTATTTTACACAAATAGATAATTGAACAACACGGTTTTGTTGCTCTGATGATCTTCAACATAAAATGTATACTTCATCACAGTATTGTGTACTTTCTTTTTTGCTTGTCAGATTTTAGTGTATGTGAGAATCCAAGATGTATTTACATAGTGTACATTGTTAAATGTCATTGAACAATTTGCAGATGAATCCTCTAGATTTCAGCAATGTTTTGTACCAAATATTCCATGAAAGGGGTACATGGCTCAGCAGTAAGAGAAAAATTGATCAGGTTAAATAATGAATGATATAAGAGAAAAATTGATCAGGTTAAATAATGAATGATATCTGAAGTGACATAATATTGGTCATGGTTCTTTAGAGCAAAAGAAGCAATAGAATAGAAATAGATTGATGTCGGAAGGCATCTAGGAAAGGCTGAAGCAAGGCTAAAGCAGGCTCTGGCAGAGCCTTTCAGCTATATTAGGCTCCTATCAGCAAGTACTTCTTGGCATCCACAATAGTGGCTGGGTTTCGTGACTGTATATGGGTTGGATCCCCAGGTGGGGCAGTCTCTGAATGGCTTTTCCTTCAGTCTCTGCTCTACACTTTGTGTCCGTATTTCCTCCTGTATTTTTCCTCGTAAATTTTCTGGAGACGGCCCACAATTTTGCATGGCTACATGGATGTAATAGGTGAGCTCTAAGAGGCAAGGTCCCAAGAGACTTCATCCCAGATTGTTTCTTGCTGCTGATATGCCTTTCCTGTCACTATTGCTTAGCCTAATGATTCGTGAGCATTGGCCCACCCTATTGGGCAGATCAATCAATATGAACATGTAGTCTCATGTAGTCATGCTGTGCAGACGAATTGATTATTTTGTAATTCCTGATAATGATTTTATAGAATTTGTAAATTGATACAAGTAATCTCAATGAAATAAAAGCTGCAAATTGAGCTCTGAAAACCTTCATGTATCATGGGCTTAATTGCACTAGAAGAAGAAAGCAGGCTTGGAACAAGTTTACAACCAAGGAAAACATTCCTTCTAGGTTAGGTGTGAGAGCATTATATGGTAACTAAGGATCATAACCTAGCAATGGACAACTTATTGTAGGTGCAAAGACAGAGGATAAAATATTGACTAGCTTATCTATACAAACTTTGATAATAATAAGACATTAGGCAGATTTATCTCTTGACAAAAGTGTGCTAACTTTGAAAGGACAATATAAATCTCATTTTAAGGACCAGGCCTGATTTCTACAAAGGCTGTAAGGCACCAGCCTCAGGAATAGATCCTAACTCCCAGGAACTAAGACATAAGACAGTGGCTCTAGGTACAGAACATAAAATCGAGAATGTCGCAGACCCTCTGGGCCCCTTTGTCTGCCTGGAACGGGTCTCTAGTCGTGGGTCTCTAGTCGCGGGTGGGCAAAGTGTTGGATGAATTGACAAACAGATGCCTACAGGAGAGGTTGTGGAGAATCTGAATATATTTTGTCAAATCAAGTATCAGACTTTTTATACAGAAGACAATAAGGAAGTTGGGTGACATACCCGAAAGGTACAAATGAGGTAACTGGAATCTTTTTTTTTTCTTTTTTTTCCATTTTTTAAAAAATATTTTTATTACATATTTTCCTCAATTACATTTCCAATGCTATCCCAAAATTCCCCCATACCCTCCCCCCACTTCCCTACCCACCCATTCCCATTTTTAAATAAAACAGAGGAATGCAAACACAAAAGGTCTAAAGGGAACCACCTGGGATAGAATTTATTGTTAACAACTGGGATCAACAAGGGCTCTACCTAAGATTCACTAATCTTAGAAGCCAGAGTCAAGGGCTTCGCGCCCTTGCCATAGTTCCTATTTTAGTCCATTGTATAGTCCACCTTAGGCCATTGTAAATACGTGTGTATGGGTGTAACTCCGCTATAGTCTTAGAAGCCAGGTGTGAGGTCTTTACTCTCCTAGGGCAAGGGCTTTCACACCCAAGTCATGGTTCTAACTAGGGAGTTCCAGTCCCGTTCTAGCTAACCATCTCATGAATAATGCAATACTCTAAAACCACAGCCTGATCTACTTCCTAAACCATTGTAAATTCCTGTATATGGGAGCGACTTGGCTTTTATTCTAAGTGATAGTGTAGTACCAGAGGCTTTTCTGAATGTCATTGATTAGCAATATTCTTACTGAATTCCAAGCCCATGGTCTTGCTCAAGAACGTTCTAGGACTGTTGTAACACTGGCTTAAGCTATGTCAGAATTTAATCTTAAAAGGCACTTATAATAGGATAATACTAAAAGAGAGCACGTGGATCCATACACTAGACTAACGTGGGAATGGAATATTAATGTATGGCTTAGAGAGAACACCAGACTCCAGGAGTGAGTTTCTGTGAAACTCTTTTGCCTCATGAGTAGCTTTTAAGCCTCTCGGCTTGTCAAACTGACTCGACCGGAGTGCGTGGCACCAGAACAAGATAATAAAATCCCCTCCCAAATAACAACCAAGGGATAACCACAAAAATGGAGAAATATCTTATCTCAGAATGGGCCATCTGCAGTGGGCAGCCCTTTTTCATCACATGATTGAACGTTCATGACATAGGAATACAGACCACTGACCACCTGTGACCCCCTAGAGCCCACCAATGACATTTAGATTACCTAATCCTTCAAGAGAGTTCTCCTGGTTCCCTATAAGAAAGCCTGCCTGCCTTTGTCTGGGGTAGCCATTATTAAAAAAAAATGGTTGACCCCTGCATGTTGATTGTTTCTGCAGAATAAATGCTCTTTGTTTTTGCATACTATCTGAGTCTGGGGTCTTCCTTCAATGATTATCAGACCCTTACAGCTTGTGACATAAACATTATTGCTTTAGTAACAGATAATGAATGTTTAGTCAGAAACTAGCCTTTTTTTTAATTGGGTAATTTCTTTATTTACATTTCAAATGTTATCCCGTTTTCCAGTTTCCCTGATGAACACCCCCTATTCCATTCCCCCCTTCTCCTGCTTCTATGAGGGTGTTTCCCCACACACCCACCCACTTCTGCCTCCCTGCCCTGGCATTCCCCTACACTGGGCATTGAGCCTTCACAGGACCAAGGGCTGCTCCTCTCATTGATGCCCAACAAAGCCACCTTCTGCTACATATGCAGCTGAAGCCATGGGTCTCTCCATGTGTACTCTTTGGTTGGTGATTTAGTCCCTGGGAGCTCTGGGTGGTTCTGATAGGTTGATACTGTTGTTCTTCCTATAGGGTTGCAAACACCTTCAGCTCCTTCAGTCCTTTCTCTAACTCCTTGAGTGGGGACCCTGTGCTCATTTCAATGGTTGGCTGCAAGCATCCAACTCTGTATTTGTCAGTCTCTGGCAGAGCCTCTCAGGTATATTAGGCGCCTATCAACAAGTACTTCTTGGCATCCACAATAGTGTCTGGGTTTCGTGACTGTATATGGGATGGATCCCCAGGTGGGGCAGTCTCTGAATGGCCTTTCCTTCAGTCTCTGCTCTACACTTTGTCTCCATATTTCCTCCTGTATTTTTCCCCTTCTAAGAAGGACAGAAATATCCACATTTTGGTCTTCCTTTTTCTTGAGCTTCCAGTGCTCTGTAAACTGTAACTTGGGTATTCGGAGCTTTTGGGCTAATATCCATTTATCAGCGAGTGCATTCCATGTGTGTTCTTTTGTGACTAGGTTACCTCACTCAGGATGTTATTTTCTTTTCTTTTTTTCTATTTTATTTTATTTTATTTTAATTAGGTATTTTCTTCATTTGCATTTCCAATGTTATCCCAAAAGTCCCCCATACCCTCCCCACCCCCCACTCCCCTACCTACTCACTCCCACTTCTTGGTCTTGGCGTTTCCCTGTACTGAGGGCATATATAGTTTGCAGAGAAATTACCCAAGGAGCTAAAGGGAACTGCAACCCTATAGGTGGAACAACAATATGAACTAACCAGTACCCGGGAGCTCTTGTCTTTAGCTGCATATGTATCAAAAGATGGCCTAGTCGGCCATCACTGCAAAGAGAGGCCCATTGGACTTGCAAACTTTATATGCCCCAGTACAGGGGAATGCCAGGGCCAAAAAGGGGGAGTGGGTGGGTAGGGGATTGGGGGGGTGGGTATGGGGGACCTTTGGGATAGCATTGAAAATGTAAACGAGGAAAATACCTAATTAAAAAAAAAGTTTGCAAGACCAATGGGCCTCTCTTTCCACTGATGGCTGACTAGGCCATCTTCTGATACATATGCAGCTAGAGACACGAGCTCCGGTGGGTACTGGTTAGTTCATATTATTGTTCCACCTATAAGGTTGCAGACCCCTTTAGCTCCTTGGGTACTTTCTCTAGCTCCTCCATTGGGGGCCCTGTGATCCATCCAATAGTTGACTGTGAGCATCCACTTCTGTGTTTGCTAGACCCCGGCATAGCCTCACAAGAGCCAGTTATATCAGGGTCCTTTCAGCAAAATCTTGCTAGTGTGTGCAATGTACATTTCAAATGTTATCCCCTTTCCTCTCTGAAAACCCACCTATCCCATTTACACTCCTCCTGATCACTAACCTACCCACTCCAGCTTTTCTGTCCTCACATTCCCCTACACAGGGGTATCAGTCCTTCACAGGACCAAGGGCCTCTCCTCTCATTGATGTTCCATAAGGCCATCCTCTGCTACATATATTTTTAAATTCCATCTATTTGCCTAAGAATTTCATGAAGTCATTGTTTTTAATAGCTGAGTACTCCATTGTGTAAATGTACCACATTTTTCTATATCTATTCCTCTGTTGAGGGACATCTGGGTTCTTTCTAGTTCCTGGCTATTATAAATAAGGCTGCTATGAACATAGTAGTGTATATGCCCCTGTTATATGTTGGAGCATCTTTTGGGTATGTGCCCAGGAGTGGTATAGCAGAGTCCTCAGGTAATACTATGTTCAATTTTCTGAGGAACCGCCAGACTGATTTCCAGAATGGTTGTACAAGCTTGCAATCCCGCCAACAATGGAGGAGTGTTCCTCTTTCTCCACATCCTCACCAGCATCTGCTGTCACCTGAGCTTTGATCTTAGTCATTCTGACTGGTGTGAGGTGGGATCTGGAAAGACAGGTCAACATTCTGTTGTAATTCCTTACATCTTATCGATCTATGACATAAACTATTGCTTTAAACTTACTGTAAACTTATCAGAATATAAAAGTATTTTAAAAATCATGTAGTAAGTTATTCTGCTGTAACTGTTCTACCTGAGAGCTGCATGAGGCAATGTTTCTTTTCTTTTCTTTTCTTTTGTTTTGTTTTGTTTTGTTTTGTTTTGTTTTTTAGAGAAAGTCTATATACTGAAAACATAAATAGAGGCTTGATGGGGCTTTTCTTTTTCTGCTTCATCCAAAATGTGTGTTTTCTCTGAGTGCATAACTTGCCTTTTTCCTTTCTCCCTGTTTTTCCCTCTTTCCTTTCCTTTCCTTTCCTTTCCTTTCCTTTCCTTTCCTTTCCTTTCCTTTCCTTTCCTTTCCTTTCCTCTCCTCTCCTCTCCTCTCCTCTCCTCTCCTCTCCTCTCCTCTCCTCTCCTCTCCTCTCCTCTCCTCTCCTCTCCTCTTCTTTTCTTTTCTTTTCTTTTCTTTTCTCTCTGGTTCACAAAGAGTTAAGAAACTCTGAGCCCTTTGTCTGTCCAGTCAGGGGACCTTGAACCAGAAAGAAAAGAAACCTGTAGCTAAGCCTTTTCTTTTTTTTTTTTTTTTTTTTTTTTTACCCACCCCACCCCCAAAACTATGTATCTAGTTGCATGTGTAGCAGAGAATGGTCCAGTTGGTAAGAGAGGCCTTGGTCTTGTGAAAAATCATATGCCCCAGTACAGGGGAATGCCAGGGCCAGGCAGTGGGAGCAGGGCAGGGAGAGGGTATAGGGGACTTTCTGGAAAACATTTGAAATGTAAATGAAGAAAATATCTAATAGAAAATATTAAAAAAGCAAAAAAATGAACTGACAAAAAAGTGTTTTTTAATGTAGCACACTGCCTAGGTGACTACATGAGTCAGGTTATTTCATACAGTTAATTAAGCATCTCATAACTGAAGCACGCCAACCTTTCTCAATAATCACATTTTTTAATATAGTGGTTGGAAAAAAAGGATTTCATTTGGAAAATAAACTTTTAGATATTCATTCATTAAAATAAATTCATGATTTTAATCTGGTTTTTAAAAACCTTCTGATTAGTTTTTTAAACAGATGGAGAGCATTAGTGACTTCCATCCTTGTCACCATTTTGTAAGGAAGGTGACAGTACTGAACATGATCATTGAAAAGCTCTGCTAGCCTATAGTCTCACAAATGCACTCTTGGGTACTAAAGATGTGAGTTGGTTGTTAAAAGCACATACTACTCTTACAGAGGACAGGACATCTATTCTTTTTTTTTTTTTTTTTTTTTTCTTTAGATTTTATTTTTTTTTTCCATTTTTTATTAGGTATTTAGCTCATTTACATTTCCAATGCTATACCAAAAGTCCCCCTTACCCACCCACCCCCACTCCCCTACCCACCCACTCCCCCCCTTTGGCCCTGGCGTTCCCCTGTACCGGGGCACACAAAGTCTGCGTGTCCAATGGGCCTCTCTTTCCAGTGATGGCCGACTAGGCCATCTTTTGATACACATGCAGCTAGAGTCAAGAGCTCAGGGGTACTGGTTAGTTCATAATGCTGTTCCACCCATAGGGTTGAAGATCCCTTCAGCTCCTTGGGTACCTTCTCCAGCTCCTCCATTGGGAGCCCTGTGATCCATCCACTAGCTGACTGTGAGCATCCACCTCTGCGTTTGCCAGGCCCCGGCATAGTCTCACAAGAGACAGCTACATCTGGGTCCTTCCAGCAAAATCCTGCTAGTGTATGCAATGGTGTCAGCATTTGGAAGCTGATTATGGGGTGGATCCCTGGATATGGCAGTCTCTACATGGTCCATCCTTTCATCTCAGCTCCATACTTTGTTTCTGTAACTCCTTCCATGGGTGTTTTGTTCCCACTTCTAAGGAGGGGCATAGTGTCCACACTTCAGTCTTCATTTTTCTTGAGTTTCATGTGTTTAGGAAATTGTATCTTATATCGTGGGTATCCTAGGTTTTGGGCTAGTATCCACTTATCAGTGAGTACATATTGTGTGAGTTCCTTTGTGATTGTGTTACCTCACTCAGGATGATGCTCTCCAGGTCCATCCATTTGGCTAGGAATTTCATAAATTCATTCTTTTTAATAGCTGAGTAGTACTCCATTGTGTAGATGTACCACATTTTCTGTATCCATTCCTCTGTTGAGGGGCATCTGGGTTCTTTCCAGTTTCTGGCTATTATAAATAAGGCTGCTATGAACATAGTGGAGCATGTGTCCTTCTTACCAGTTGGGGCTTCTTCTGGATATATGCCCAGGAGAGGTATTGCTGGATCCTCCGGTAGTACTATGTCCAGTTTTCTGAGGAACCGCCAGACTGATTTCCAGAGTGGTTGTACAAGCTTGCAATCCCACCAACAATGGAGGAGTTAAACCTGCCTTTTCTTCTGAATGCCAACAGCAGGAGCTTGGTACCAGAAGCCAGAGGCGTTTGATCTTAGAACAGCAAAGAGTTAAAGGAAGACAAAATTAACAAATAGTAAGCAGCTTTAGGCCCAGCAATTGCAACTGCCAATGCACTGCTACCTTCCCAGGGAATCCTTGTGGTGCCAGGATGGCCACTGATAGACAGACAGATAAATGGACAGATGATAGACTTTCTTAAGTCTGCTTATGTTGAAATAATAACAACAGTTGCCTCACACCTGTGAGGCTCAGAATTCAGTAGTCAGTCAGTCCTAGAAACTAGGTACCTAAGCAGTCTACATAGTTCATAGTAGCCATTTCTTGCCGGTGAGGCCAATAACTCTGTAAATGCTCTGGGCATGAGGCCTGGACCTGAGGAAACCCCTATCAGGATCCCAAAACAGATAGTTTTTGATGTGAGAACAATTATGTTGTGTTCCTGATTGCTTTGTCGTCAAGTCTAAGTGAAGCTAACAAAAATTCTCTTCACTGGAGATGCTGCATACCTAATAGCAACAGCAGAGTAATCGGAATGGAAGAAGTTGCCATAAACAAGGTCAAACTATTATTTCTTTATAATCCAAAATTTAATGAATGCTGCTGTATTTTCATTATTCTCAGCCTGGATGTGATGGAAAATTTAATCCAAACATTCCATGAGACTTGTTAGGAATTTGGTGACAAACTTCTGTAGGTGTACAAGACCAAGGCCATTGCCACCGTTACAGATAACTTCTACTAGTACAGTCATTTTACCATCTACAGAACATCTTACTTTCACTGTTCTAACTTTTACCCCTGTCTGCCATCATTTAAAAAAAATAACTATTTTATTCCTTTTAAAAAAATGCCACAAGATGCTTAAAAACTCCCAAACAATCAGATAAATGTACAAATATAACACTCTGTTCACTTCTTTTTAAAACAGGTTCAAATCATTTTCTTATTTTATAGAAACATAATCTTAATAGAATTTCCCTCTCAGCAACAGTCATACACAGCAAGCAATATCTTTTTTATTTGATTATGAGAAAGAACACTGTCGGCATTAACATTG
Organism: Mus musculus; assembly: GCF_000001635.26. Classification (NCBI taxonomy): domain Eukaryota; kingdom Metazoa; phylum Chordata; class Mammalia; order Rodentia; family Muridae; genus Mus; species Mus musculus. The sequence continues at coordinate 100,996,091 of NC_000080.6, forward strand.
GTATAATACTGGAATCAAAGCCACTGACTGGTCTTTTCAGTGCCAGGACCACCATTCGGTCTACTGCTACTACCCTATTAAAAGATGCCCTGACTTTTCTGGTATAAAAACAAACTTTATTTTCTCACCATTAAACTTGGAGCAAAGCAAGTACTTCACACAAGGAAACAGCTGTTGAAGAACCCTTAGTTCTGAAATCTACTAATGAACAAGGGATTACAAGAAACTTCACTGAACCAACTGCCAGAAGAATGACAATCTTTCAAAGGAAGAATGAATGGTCAAGGGCCGTGGCTTGCTAAGATAGGGATTGGGAACAATATGAGAAATTTTAGAGAATGATGAAAAATGTTACACAAAGTTGGGCAAAGAAGGAGAATGGAGAGAAATTAGCACTTAACAAAGCTAGGGGGGATACGGAGAGTGTGGGAACCCCTGAGGAATAACATCATCTCCCAAAGCATCTACCTTGTACATCCATACTCTAGAGGACAAGAGGATGGAAGCACAAGTTAAACAGGCAACTCTTGGTACAGAAAGCAAGGAAGAAGACATTAAAGAGAACTTCAGAACTCGTCTTCCCACCAGCTATCTACCCCATGCCTTTCCCCAGCAGGGGCACCCAGTACACAAAGCAGACAAGTTGAACCTCAGCTCAGGTAAGAAGCCATGTGATATAGCTATGAAATGTAGCAGATTTTCTGAAATATGCCAAGCCTGTGACCCCCAAGCTCTGTTAAAGGGAAGGTTAGTTGGTCATAGATATCATAATGAACAGTTTGATTGGTTCAGTTACTGCTTAGATTTACTGATTTACTTCTAACCAACAACTTGCGCGCGCGCGCGCACACACACACACACACACACACACACACACACACACCTTCAGTAACTATTGTTCTCTACTTGAAAACCACCACCACCTCCACCCATGGATTTCTGTCATTGTCCTTACTGTGTTTTATTTCTTCTTGCCTTAAAAGACAAACACTATCTGTTGAGTACTTCTCAAACACATAATCTTGCTTTCATCTTTTATTATGTTGTGTTTGACCTTCACTTTGTAATGCTTTTGCCTCTACTTCCTTGAGTGCTATTATATAGGTGCATAGCACCACACCCAGATCAGAAATCACTATTTAATTTGTTTCTTAGAATATGTGGGCTTGAGATTATAAAAATGTTTCCACTATTAGAGAATACTTTGTGTGTGTGTGTGGGGGGGAGGCAGGCAGGGTTAAGAGATTTAGTCTATAAATGATACAAAGTCTTTAAATATTCACTAGAAGATCTATACCCTGAAATTATAGATTTCTCTTTCCATAATTGGCTCTTAAGTCACTTGGACACTGTCTTACAGAGGGGCTTACAATTAAAATACCTTTTCAAGATACCAACACTCTTTGTCTATTAGCAAAGCAAGATTTGAGGAACCGGGGCCCTCAAACTTCATAGTGACACAATTCTTCATCCAAGTTTATGTAATACTCCTTGGAACCAAGATCAAATAAGAAACTCAGATGATAGATAATGAATGTTAGGTTGATAGGAATTAAACAGGTCATTCATGGTAGAGAAAGGAGGGAACAAGAGTCAAAGGGACTCTTTTTATTTTTTTATCCCCACCTCCCCACCCCTAAACCTCTTCCTCATCCCAGGCATTTAGCACACAGAGAAGTTAAACCTCAGCACAAGCAAAATGTCAGAAGGCTCAGTTTCAGAATGTAATACTTGTAACTTGCCTTAAAGAAGACCTTATGCTGAGAAATACTGTGCTATATTGTGTGTTGCTGAGCTTCTGAATAACATTTGAATAGTCATCGTCTTCCATTGGCCAATCATTCTTTTGGCAGTGGCCCCTTTGGAAACTGAAATAGCTCCATATTGTTATGACTACATTCCAGTCATGAAATAAACATAGATTCTGACCTAGAAGAGCAAAGAGTTTCTGAAAAATATCATTATGGAGCAATTCACAGAGTCCAGGGACGTAATAGAATAAAAGAAACTATAAAGCTATATTTTTCTGCGTAGTTCATTTTCTCCATTCAGATACCAGTACTGTGCAGGAGAGACTCAACTCCAAAGCATCTGCCTTTCCCCAAACAGTCTTGATGCATCCATTAAATTAATGGAATTCCACACAACCATATAATCTATGGGCTCTAGGATATTGTTTTATTTATGGGACCAGGACGGGGCTCGCTTCTTTCTTATAAGTAGATCAGATTTCTGTGCTATCTGATTAGCATTTGTTTTCCTCTCTTTTTTTTTTTTTGCTTATGTTTTGTTTCCTTATGAAAGAAATATTCCTATAACATGTATCTGGTTTACAAAATGAAACCAGATGCTACTCTAAAGAATTATCCAGAAGAACTACTGGTAAATTTTTATTTATTCACCATCCAAGATATGATTCAGGTATCCTTGTTTATGCATTTATGAAATATGGATAAAAGGTCAATTATTGAAAAGGATGCTAAGAACCTAAATTTAATGCTATAAATACATCTTCATAGTTCTTTAAACTCATTGGATTTCTAACCTGCTTGGTGCAAGTACCAATAACTAAAGTGATAGCTTTTGATTTTCTATTAGCTTGTCAAAGTAGTATTTGTGCCCCATGTAATACTTCATCTCTACCTTGATAAACTCTACCTTTCAAAGCAAGTGAAACTCACTAAAGTAGACTGAAAGGGACGCTGTGATGTGATTCCCCAGGTCTGAACTTTGTTATTCTGCTGATTTTACAAGTGGTAAGCTTACCAAGGGCGTGCTCTTGGGATGTGACATCTCCCTGTATAGTCACTCTATGTCTCTTGAGTAAAATAAATGGATAGATAAGTAAGTAAAATTGTCATCTACTGGAGGAGGAAAGGAAAAGCCCCTGCTCTGACTTGGCACTACTGTTCGTCTTGAGCTTGTTATAGGAGCAATGACAAGCAGAGATTGTCCAGAAGGAAAGGCGTTTCAGAGGAACAAAAGTCATGACATCATGTATGTAAGATGAAGAACACTCACTTTTACATGCTTATGATTATAGAATAAATCTTCATGAGTTGCATAAGACTTGCCCATTGGTGGTGTCATCTAATGCATGTTAACTTTATTAACATGACATTAATCAAGGCAAAAGCAATGACTCTTCTGATAGGGTAGAATATCTTACCCTAGTCCCTCCTCAGATCTATCTATGAATATTAAAGTATCTTCTGCTCTAGTTTTTAAACTATGTTTCAAAAATCTCTTCAGATTTTCTTCCTCTTTTCCTGTGTAATCGCATATTAATAAAACTGGCTACTAACAGTGCCTTGATGTGTTTTAGTAAAAGACTTTCTACACAGAGCCCAGAGTACAGAAGCATCAAACAGTTACAAAATATATTTAATTGGATTATAAATTAATATGCATACTTACAAAGCAATCAAATAATCACACTGACCCTGAGAGGTTCCCAGAAGCAAGCTGTTGCTTTCTCACAAAGCATCAAGAGGCTCCATTGTTTGATAATCGTACTTTTTCTCTAAAAAGCTCTAGGCTTAGAATCACTTTGAAAGATGGTGATTTAAGTCATCTGAATAATCATTAATAGTACAGAGCTTCCCCACCCCACCCTCCGCCCAGGAAAATGTAAAAGAACATTCCAGACTGACATAGTGTAGTGAGTTTGGTGTGGACTAACAGTGGAGAAAATAGCCTTAGGTTGAGGATAATTGCTAGATTTGTTGCAATGCCATGCAAGGTAAATAACTCACTTTTAGACTTCAGTTTTCTCATATGTAAGATAGGATAGTTAGTTACATCTGTCGTGTTTAACTGAACACTTTACTAAAAGATTAAAAATTAACAATAACCAAAGGTACAATAGTATTAGCGTAACAATCACTTTCTGAGTACGTATAAGGCCTGCTCCATAAATGAAAATACATACCTGTACTCTAAATCTGACCAACAGCTAATGGCTCTAGAGATGAATCTATCACTATCAACCAATTAAATAGATATGGCCTCAAAGGACTCTCTAATTTTGTACCTGTATACACAAAGATTAATGAAGCTCTCAGAACTCATCAGAGAATTCACTTTTGATAGTGGTGGTTGTTAACCCAGATATTTGCAGCTGATCAAAGTATAAAAGATAGGTATCAGTGGGTTACCAGTCATAGATGTGACATCTGTAGCAATCTCACCTCAATGGCCAGTGTAAGGTTCAGAAAAGGGGGAAACAATCATAAGAGGGAGGACTGGGAGTAAAACCAGTGGGATTCTGGATCCGACAGGATCACAACACACATGAGCTCCCAGCAGCTTTAATTTGCACAAGACCTGCCCAAAATCAAGCTGGTCAATATGCTAGCATGCAGAGAGCTCTAATTGAGGAGCTATTGACAATTGATGATTTGTGATGAGGAAGAGGTCAGCATTTTTAAGAGTATAGCCATAAGTTCGAAACTCTTAAGTATATGACCAAAACAAATTGGACTCAGTGAAGTAATAAATGAAAGAAAAAGAGAATGCAAAATTAATAGGGGTGGATCAGGAAGGGATAAGCAAAAATATATTGCATGAAATTCTCAAAAAATGAATTAAAATATTGTTCTTAATTAAACAATAAATGTGTAAATTACTGTGATATTACAACAAAGGATCACAAAACCAAAATTATGATTTCTTTTCTACATGCACTTCCTTTCTGCACTTTGATTCTTTGTCATTCCCTGCACCACTCATCCTGGCTTCCTCATGCCAAAACGCTAAAATACTATATCCTTTAAGGGCAAGAATCAAAGTGTTGTCATCTGAAGATCACATCCATCTTGAGTTACTAGATTCCAAGGAGTAGTAGGAAATGAGTTTGAGGGATGCAGCAGTTCAGAATAGCAAAGGAATTTTCATACATGTCCACACCACCAAACAACTTCTCACAAAGTTAACAGTAGCTGTATGAGTCAAAACATTTCATTTAAAAATTAAATTTTGCATGTGATTAATCTATCATCTGGTCTGATTGCCTGTGGTATATTTTTATAATTATGAATTGAGTGAAGAATAAAGATAATTCAGATAATATTAGTGGGTAAAGCACAAGGCATTAACTCAGTTTATAATAGCAATAATGACCTCAGCCCAGGACATTTCCAGGCAATTAATGACTGGCTGGAGTTAATGACCCACGTTTTAGCCAAGGACCATCAACTCCTTCTAGCTAATTATTAATCTGCAGAAAATGCCCTCTGCTTAACATACAGTGAGATCCACTCAGTGTTTGACAGGAACCCAACTTTATTGTTTAAATAAGTTTGTTGTTTTACTCTTTTTTTTTTTGCTAGTTCCTTTAATCATGGGATAAAATGTTGTTGAACATCAAATTAATTTGTTCATGGAATGTCAGAATTGCCGAATATCATTCAGGTATCATACATCAAATAATGCTTTGATGATGACAATCTGGTGTAGACCCCAACTTCCCACCCAACTCGAGGACTGCTTCAAAATCAGCTTTTCTCAGTAGAGCCTGTGATAAAGGTTCATGTTTTTATGTTCTTAGTTCACCTCTCTCAGAAGACCAGATTTGTTCTGCAATGTTCACAAAATTCACAGCTCAGCTTTCTACCTAACAAGCTATTCTCTTTGACATTAAATCTTTCCGCTGTGCTGGTAGGACTCACAGCAGAGAGAACGATGGTGGTTGACAAGTAAACTCAAGTGATACCATTGCATTAACTCCAGTTATTTAAAGCTTCTCTCTACTACTTCACACATTATTTTTTCCCATTGTACAGGAGGCATATGAAAGCAATAACCTGGAACAACAGCATAGTAATGTAAATTTTTCTTGCAGTTCAAGCAGAGAGGAGATATAGCCAGTGAGCTGCCCTGTCACCAGGATGTTGCTTTCCCTGGGAGCCAGGGACTTCAGGAAAAGAATGCAGTATCTCATGGAACTTGAGTCCTTCCAGCCATTTTCTTCCCCTCATTTTCTTATTTCTTATTATTTCAATCTGCCATGGGAAAGACGTGAGTTGGAACTGACATTGTGTTAAATCAAAGTGGCTTGTACAATCAGGGTCTCAGACTAGAGACATGAACATGGACTACCTATGGCTGTTAACCAAGACATCTCATTTGAAGATCACAGGTATCAAAAATCTTCTAGGTGACCTTGTTGCCTTCTATTTATCATGATTTTGAAAAAGGCAACCCCTTTAAAATACATCCAAATGGGCATTGAACATGACATTCAAATGGGCAATTTATTATCATCATTACTAACATTAGCAGTTAATGTCCACACAGGCTTCATGCAGGTTATGTTGTGATACTACAAATAAAAGGAAGCAGTGTACACATCAGTAGCTAAACTGAAGCTTCCCAGAGGGTATTTCTCAACAGTGAAAGGGAGACGCTGTGCTGAAGAATTAAGTCTGTTCATCACAGATGACTGATGATAAGAACGATCAAAATAATGCTAATGATGACAAATAATAATTCACTCTTACACAGGAAAATATTGTATTCTGTGTTTTCTTACCAGGAAAATTAGTATCATTAAAGACATTATTCCTGCTGTCAAAATTTAGACTCAGAATTACTAAAAAGTTGTCAAAAATACATTTATATGTTGAGTGGTTGATGCCTGTTGGAGCCAGAAAAAAAATTAAAAGGTCCATAATCTAGGCACTTCCCATACCTGAGAGGCTACAAGCAGGTATTTGGTGAGAGAATTAGTAAGGGCCATAAAGTGGAAACTGAGCAGCAGTTCTCAGCCTGAGGGTCAAATGACTCCTTCACAGGGGTCACCTAAGTCCATTGAAAAATCTATATATTTACATTATGATTCTTAACAGTAGCAAAATTTCAGTTATGAAGTAGCCATGCAAGTGAATGTGTGGTTGTAGTTACAACGTGAGGAGCTGTGTCGAAGGGTCATACCATGAGAAAGTTTGAGGGCCACAAGATTAAAGGAAGTAGGCCTCATTTTGCTGCAGTAGATTTGATGCACGGAATCATATGTGTTTTAGTTTCAGTAAGACTAAATAAAATATTTTAACTAAAACGAAAATTAACATTTGAGAAATAAAGGCAGTAATTTTTATATTAAGTTATATGAGGCAAATGACAACATCAAAGTAATTACCATTACTAGAAGTAGACAGATCAGGAGGACCTGTACTCAGCAGTTAAGATATATACTTAAGATCTACACTCTACAGATTGGCTGTGAGCAATGACCTAGCATGTGAGTCACCCTGGACTCAACTGAGAGACTCAGAAAATCAAACTGAGATAGGAGAATACTGGTTTTAAAGCAGATTTTCTATCAAGAATCTTATTTAGAAAAGCTTAGAAGTGAATTTGCATGTTAGTTAACACAAAACCTATATGCCTTGTCTTGAGTCTGTACAATGTGTTTTTCACCTAAGTGGTGAAACTTATTTTTTGAGAAATTTGTAAATGTGTACAATTAACAGCTATACCTGATATACCCATCAAACTTCTCCAGGATCTTTCCAATATATCTTCCTTCCAACTTAGTGTGCTTTAAAAAAAAAGCAAAGGAAGGAAGGAAGGAAGGAAGGAAAAGGAAAAGAAAAAGGAAAAGAAGAGAAGAGAAGAGAAAAGAAAAGAAAAGAAAAGAAAAGAAAAGAAAAGAAAAGAAAAGAAAAGAAGAGAAAAGAAAAATATAGCAACCAAACAACAAGAACAACAATCACAGCTAAATCCATTTAGTACTGCCTATACTTTAAAAATGGTGACATTATCCACTGGAGTATGGACAAACTAATGGCTATAACTAAGACAATAGCCATTGATTTCAAGCACCTTGATCCAGTCCAAAGCAATGGGCCTTTAAAGAAGAACTGCTGACCCCAGGATAGAACAAAGGTTGGATACCCAATGAACAAGCCTCCCATACCTCGGTTACTATTTTTGGATGCTATACAAGAAAGCAATCCTTTTGGGCTACTGCACAAGAAAGCAATATGACTAATTCGTGGGAATTTAATTCTAGGGCTCTGTCTGTTTAAACGTGAGCTTGGCTTGCTTTGAGTTGGGAAGATAGCCTTCATTGCTAGGGAGGAGTCTGGCCTATGAGTATGTGTTTATTCATTGGTTATAAATCACACTGCTTGGAATGTATTGACCTATATTTTCCCTTCAGTTATTTTTTCACTTAAATTTCTCCTCATGCCTCCCTGCTGTCTAACTAGATGGAAAAACTTCTTGCATTGTCTTGGGTACCTTGGGCACCTTGTGTGAGATCTGAGACCTTGATATACTTTGTGTTCTGCTACTAGATAGCATTGATATGCTGAGAGTTCTAACGTGTATCTGAAAGACTTCTAGAATAAAACTCCTTCCAAGGCATGGATCTGTCTATCCTGGGTCTCTACTTACAGGCTTGGGCTTCCTCTTCTCATTCTCAAGTAAGAAGTCAAAAACTAATATTCTCCTCACTAACATATGTCAGGTCATTTTAATTCAAAGAGTAGCTTCATAAGTCTCCCATCCATGTTAGACTTCCTAATTCTTGTTACATAAATGATCTCTGAACTGCTTTTAACTGGATTCAGTAATCAGAGAAGGCTAAGATCAAGATAAAATTTAATGTCTGGGAAAAGACATCTTAGAATAGATGGCAGCTATTGTAATCTCTAAGAAGCAAAAGTGTCCTTTTGTCCTGTTTTAAAAGATTAACCCCAGTAACATGACTCTCCCATCCATGGTCTCACGTACAAACTATCACACTAAAATTTTGGGTTGGGCATATTAATTTTGGAGATACAAAAACATTCAGATGATAGCAAGAGAAATTATGATTCCCTGATTTCATAAGATGAGATGCCCTGTAAGATGCTCAACCTCTGGCTGGTTAACTTCTTCATACTTTGTAGTTCTTCACTCAAAACTAACATTGAAAGAGGTTAGACAGGATGGTTTATGGGAGAAATCGTTAGTGTTAAGTTCCAATCAAAGTGATAATTGCAAATTAAGAAAAAGCCTCTCTCGGCTGGAGATTTACAGAGAACAGTGCTGATTGTTCTTGCAGGGGACCTCATTCCTAAGACACATAGCAGTTAAGTGAAAATAGCATATAATTCCATCTCAAAAGGTTCCAACACTCACTCACTTCTGGCCTCGAGGGCACCTGCACTCACAAATATACACATACATATAATATACACTTAAAATAAATCTTTTAGAGTTTTTTTTTAAAGAAAGAAAAAGTTCTCAGAAGAACAAAACTTACCTTGCCCTAAAAAGTTAACTAAGAGGTTTGGGTGATTATGAATTCAGTGGAAAGTTCTACTGAGCAGAGACAATGGGGAATCTGAATTGGAATTTGGAAAACAAGGTTCTGTTAATCTTACATCTTGATAAATTATGAAATGTCAATCACTACAACTCTCTCTCTCTCTCTCTCTCTCTCTCTCTCTCTCTCTCTCTCTCTCCCTCCCTCCCTCCCTCCCTCCCTCCCTCCCTCTCTCTCTCTCTCTCTCTCTCTCTCTCTCTCTCTCTCTCTCCCTCCCTCCCTCCTTACTCCCTGCCTTGGCCTTTACAAATGAACAATTCATACAGCATTGAAAAGTCATTTTATTGAAATACACATGTGTCATTGTCACACTAGAAAATATTAATCTATACACTAACCAACACTCACTTACTTATGGGATTTTGACACTCTCCAGGTAGGCACTGGGGGCTGTCTGCCAGCAGATTCTGAAACTCTCAATAGACAAGACTGCAACATTGGCCATTCCACTTGTCTTTGACACATTTGCAGGAAAGCCACATTAATTCTGTTTCATTAGTAATATAAGACACTCAAATATGACCTTCTTCAGCTAAATTTTACATCAATTGAAAGAATATATTTTAGTTTTTTTTTAAACTAGTTTCTTTGACTTCTAGATTAATTCTAGCCAATTCATTAAGGTTTAACTTGGCAGTGCATCTGTGTTTTGTTGAATTGAAATTTATGGAAGAGATTTAGTCGAAGACAAGCATGAAATTAAAAAGTGTAAAATGAGCTGAGGTCTCTACTCTGTCATTTGAAAAAAATATAGGATGTCTCCCATTATCCAATAGAATAAAATTAATAAAAATTATATGTAATGCCATATTAGATTTTATTCCAGTAGAACAACATTATTACATCTGATTATAAATCACATGAATAGGCTCTGGCAACCCAAAGGAAAAAAATTCATACTGTTGATAATCATGTAACTTCCCATATACCAGAATGTATGAGAAGTATATCCTACTTGTATCATTAAATTCTTATTATACTATAATGTACTAATCTAATTTCTCTAAGTGCTTCATTATTTTTCATTTCAAATGCCAAGTGTACATATATTTTATGTTCTTAGCAAATTAAGTAGAGGCATGCTAAACAGATTGATACCCCATTCTCTCTGTGATTTAAACACACTGATTATAGCATAAAATAAGATGAGGAAAAATGTGCTTTCAGGCCATACCTTGTAGTTTATAATAAAAACAATATTGTACCCAGAAATATGTTGAATGCAAACAACTAGTTTGATAAATAATATCATTTCAAATGACCGTGGTTGCTTACTTGAGTCATAAGTTTTCAGATACCAATGAAATTTGAGCTTTTAAAAATATCTGTGGTAAAATAAAAATAGTAGTGTTGAAATTGTGTGCCTGTGACTACAATGTGTTGCAAAGCGTCTAGAAACAACATAACAAGAACACAGTTACTTAATAACTAATGTCCATAATCAGCAAAATCATCTTTTTAGTAAGATATAGAGATGATTAGGCCACAGGAATGGAACAGGGAGGCATAAAAATTAGTAGCACCAGGCAACAAATCATATCAAAATTTAGTCACTAAAAATTAAAATAACCACTTCTTTACTTCATAATTCCAAATGCAGAGATATTGGCTAAGCCATGGATCTGGTTATGACCAAAAACCTTTAGATATTGTGACCAGATGTGTCAAGTGGGCTCACCTGGCCTTGGTGAATGATGGCTCTGAAGACCCAGTTAACTCCTGGGTGGTGTCATAAGCAAATCAAGCAAAGCACTTAAGACCTGTGTGGTCAAGATACGTCACTGCAATACTGTCAACGTCACTGATTGTTTTGGTTAAACAAGCCTTGCCTTAAGGTAGCAAATAGTAGGCTCAATACCATACAAGAAAAAGTCAAAGGTCATACAGAAGGGTACAATATTACATCATCACTGCAATCAATGTCCTACAAATGGCGACGATAGGTTGGACAGACATGAAGAGTATCCTCTAACACTATTGTTGTGAGGATTAGACCACGGGTATTCATGCCAGGGAGCAAAACAAATTGGAATGATGCTTTATAAATCTCTGTTAGCCACCTCCCAGAGTTAAAGATCCGGTCAGCAAACAGGATCCATGTATTATATTTATTGAAAGCTGCTGTCAGGCCTGATAATCTGTGGCATGCAGTGTAATCTGTGGCTTGCAGTGCAGGAAGAGCATTGCTGAGGACTGATGAGCAGAGATCTCTGCCCTGTCGGTACTCAAGGCACCCACGCATATATAACCAGCCTGGGCCATAGCCCCTTGCAAAGACATAACTCATAAAACACGGTTTTACCCTTTACTCTTCTGCATACACACACACACACACACACACACACACACACACACACACACACACACACTCACACACACACACTCACACTCACTCACACACACACTCACACACACACACTCACACTCTCACACTCACATACACACTCACACACACTCACATACACACACTTACACTCTCACACACACACACTCACACTCTCACACACACACACTCACACTCTCACACACACACACTCACATACATACAAACTCTCACACACACACTCACATACACACACTCACAGACACACTCACACACACACTCACATGCACACACACTCACACACACACACACAATCTCACACACACACTCACATACACACATACTCACACTCATACACACACTCACACACACACTCACACGCTCACACACACACACACTCACATACACACATACACTCACACACACACTCACATACATACACACTCACACTCACACTCTCACACTCACATACACACACACACTCACACACACACTAACATATACACACACTCACACACACTCACACTCACACTCTCACACACACTCACACTCTCACACACACATACACACACACTCTCTCACACACACACACACTCACACACACATACACACACACACTCACATACACACACACACTCTCACATATACACACTCACACACACACACATTCATACACTCACACTCATACACACACTCACACACACTTACATACACACACACACTCCTTATAACTTCATAGTAACTTTACCAAACGCAACATGAACTTGGTGCTGTAGGATGATGTTTTCCTTCATTCGAATCCAGGTTTATAATTTAGTAAAAGCTAAAGAGATAAAATAACCAGGCTCCTCAGGTTAAAAGTTAATCAATCTCAGCTTATGAGTCAACAGCTGTGAGACTCTAAGGAAGACTAAGATAACAGTACCTTGCTCTCTATTCCTTCTTATCAGCACTTGCATATGTTTAAGCTATTTGCAACTTAGGTGGATAAAAAGGAATAAAACAGAATTTAAAGCATCGTCTAACCCTCTTGTTCAGACTTACTGATCCCTCTGGTCAGCTCTTCCCCAGAGGTCAGATTTTGCTTCAGTTCATTCCACCTCCTCTCTGACCTCCACTGGCAATCGCCCACTGCTGTCTGGCTTCAGTTCCTATGCCATCAAAATGATACTAAGACCAGAGGTGACTTCGAGGCTGTTAACCCCTCCATAAATCTGTCCATTTTCACAAGTTTGTCATTTAAATAGATGGCATGTTGAAGCATTTTATCCTCTGTAGAATACCCACCCTTTGATTTTAGCGTTCTATTATTCCTGACTCTCCCCACCTGCATTCCTGGCTCCTTTCTTTTTCTTTTTCTTTTTTTTTTCTCCAATATTTTTTTTATTGGGTATCTTCTTTATTTATATTTCAAATGTTATCCCCTTTCCTAGTTCCCCACTCCTCCTGCTTCTATGAGGGTTTTCCCCCACCTACCCACTCCATTGTTAGTGGTACTACAAGCTGGTATTCCTGGCTCTTCTCAGTTCACACCCTGTCCTCCTTATCACCCTGCCCTAACTAAGCTGAATACATCCCAACCTTAGCTACACACTCAGATTCCCACCATCCAGTTACCTTTCCATTCTGATTGGTTAGTGGCAATTCAAATGAGCTTATCTTTAATCTACACTACTCATCTTCTTATATTTTGTTTTTGTTTTAAGAAAATTTTACTGAAAGTTTTAAATTAGGACATAATTACATCATTGCCAACCTTCCCTTTTTTCCCTACAGTCTTTTCTATGTTCCCCCATCCCTTGCTCGCTCTCAAAATTTTATTCTTTGCTTTTGTTTTACACGCACACACACACACACACACACGCAAGCACATACCTAAATATATAAAGGCAACCTGGCCATCGAGTGCTATTTATATGAATATGATATCCTGGCTTATCACTTATTGTTGGTTAAACAAAGAGGCAGCTCATCCCTAGATAATATTATTTCTCCAGCTCACAACATTCCTTGTGCCTTGTGCTTTGATATTTTCCCCTCCATATTAACATGTTTCCTACTATTGTACTTCTTCAGGTCTTATTTATGCAGCCATATTGCTGTAATATCATGGGTGAAGTTTCTCTGTCAATTTAAACGATGACACGATGACATAGCAGTACAATTCTGTGGAGAGCCGTGCCGCGAGCAATCGCGTGCTTGCCGTGAGCAATCGCCATTATGAGATGGCGCTGGATTCCACTGTGCTTAACTAGTAAACAGGCCTTATGCGCAAGTGCAAGAGTGAACTCACGCCTAGTCACTGCCCATCTTGCGGTGTAGTAATGGGGTGATGGGCGAGCAACGAATCAGGAGCTGTCACGCCACATCAGGTGCTGAAACGTCACGCTGCGGGCTTTATAAGCAGCGCCATTTTCCCGGTTCAAGGTCTTCCCTCCTGAGAAGTAAGCAATAAAAGCTTTGCCGCAGAAGATTCCGGTTGTCCTGAGTGTGTTCTTGCCAGCGGGGACAAAAGCTTGGCATAAGTGGTACCGAGAAACCCGGGAACTACCATCACAGCGGCGCAAGGGAGATCCCTCGTTCGCGAGGCGGAACCAGAACTGCGGGACACATTACAGCTTTACGAGGTATGTCTGGCCTTGAACTTTCTCCAGTGTTAGAAGCCTTTTTGTTCCTTTTCACATGTCAACAAGTGGTTAAGGCAGGGCAGAGAATTCTGGACGAAATTCAAGACAGTCTATCAGAGGTAAAGTGGGGAGAGAGAGTAGGAGCAAAGAGGAAACATGGTGCACCAATTAAGCATACAGGCCTTTCCACGGGTCTTGAACCCGAGGAAAAGTTAATGTCAGGGAAGAATACCTGGGGAGAGATTGGAAGGAAGTAGAAGGAAAAAGAAAAGAAAAAAGATCAATCAGCGGAGGTTTCTAGGAGAAGGAACTTATACCCGCCACTAGATGAGTTTAAGCGGTTAGCTCTTTGTAGCTCAGAATCAGATGAAGGACTTAGCTCCTCTGAAGAAACAGACTTGGAGGAGGAAGCAGTTCGTTATAAGGGAGAAAGGTACCAGCAAGATAAAAAGCGAGCTACTCAGTCCAGAAAAAGGCAAAAAGCAGCTGGCGAAAGCCAGCTTGCTGCTCAGACTCCGGACTGTCGGCTTCAGGGTCCTAGTGCACCTCTGCCCTATGTGCAGAGGTTCCATCCAGAATCTTATGTGCAGAGGTACCATTCAGAGCCTTATGTGCAGAGGTACCATTCAGAGCTTTATGTGCAGAGGTATCATTCAGATTCATTCATTCCAAAAGAGGAACAGAGAAAAGTGCAGCAAGGTTCCCAGTTTTTGAAGGAGCTGAGGGAGGGTGTGTTCACGTTCCGGTAGAGTATATACAGATTAAGGAGCTTGCAGAAGCAGTTCGCAATTATGGAGTCAGCGCTAATTTCACTATAGCACAAGTTGAAAGGCTTGTGAATCACACTATGACTCCTGGTGATTGGCAGACTGTAGTAAAAACTGCAGCCCCCAGTATGGGAATGTATCTTGAGTGGAAAGCCTTGTGGCAGGACTCCTGCCAGACGCAGGCAAGGGCCAATGCCACCATGGAAGGGGACCAAAGAACGTGGACGTTTGAATTACTTACAGGTCAGGGACAGCATGCTGCTAACCAAACAGATTATCATTGGGGAGCATACACTCAGATCTCAGCTGCCAGAGGGATTGGTTCTACTAGAAATGATTCTGCTTACTTAATAATGCCTTTAGATTCCAGGCCATCCTTGGAGTTAGTTATAGAAGGGAAACAATTTAAGGGAATTTTAGATACAGGAGCAGACAAAAGTATTATTTCTTCTCACTGGTGGCCAAAAACCTGGCCCGTAACTTAGTCATCACACTCTTTACAAGGGCTAGGCTATCAGTCCTGCTCCATTATTAGCTCCTGTTCTTTGAGCTGGCAAATGGATGTCACGCATATTTCCTCCTTTGGGAAAAATCAATATTTACATGTTTGCTAATCTGTCTAGGCATATTTCTTTGTATCTTGCAGGAAATTGGTCTGAAAGATTCGAGGCCCTGAGAGCGGCTGTTCTCAGGATCAACTCGACACAAGTGGACCTGTCATTGACAGAGGGTCTCTCCTCCTGGATTTCATCTGCTTTTTCTTATTTTAAGGAATGGGTGGGGGTGGTTTTGTTTGCTGCTGCCACCTGCTGTGTACTTGTGTTTATGCTCTGGTTAGTTTGCAAGATCAGAACCCAACAAACAAATGACAAGGTTGTGATAGCTCAAGCACTTGCTGCCATTGAACAAGGGGCTTCCCCGAAAATTTGGCTCTCCATGCTTAAGACCTAAATGGCATCTGAGTTCTCTGCTATTGCGTCCCATGGATTTCTGGATACATTGCACTGGGATGTAAGAGACTCAATGCTCATTGATTAGCCATTACACCTCGCTGAGGTTTACTAATTCGTTTTTTGGCTGGCCTCTTTTATAGAGTTCACCCTAGGTCATTTAGCAGTTACTGTCACACAGTACTGCGGTATCCAGAGACGGGCAACTTTCCTCATGCACAGACCAACCTAAGACACGGACTCGGTGGCGATAGGGTTACCCTATGACAGGATAGGCTGTGGCATTGGAGGAATGACCTAAGACAGGAGCCACAGCAGATGGACATGACTGCAGAGGCCTAGACCAGCCTCAAATTTTAATAAAATAAAAAGGGGGAGATGTGGAGAGCCGTGCTGCGAGCAATCGCATGCTTGCTGTGAGCAATCGCCATTATAAGATGGCGCTGGCTTCCACTGCGCCTAACTAGTAAATAAGCCTTATGTGCAAGTGCAAGAGTGAACTCACGCCTAGTCACTGCCCATCTTGCGGTGTAGTAATGGGGTGATGGGCAAGCAACGAATCAGGAGCTGTCACGCCACATCAGGTGCTGAAACGTCACACTGTGGGCATTAATAAGCAGCGCCATTTTCCCGGTTCGGAGTCTTCCCTCCTGATAAGTAAGCAATAAAAGCTTTGCCGCAGAAGATTCCGGTTGTCCTGAGTGTGTTCTTGCCGGCGGGTACAAAAGCTCGGGATACAATTCTTAACAACATTTTAAATATTTATCCTTATACCTAGAGATAAGTGTAGCTCATACCTTTCATCAAAGACAATCTTTCAACAGCTAGAAACAGTGAGAAAACCACAGCTTGTCAAAATGCATATAACAGGTGATCACAGGGTGGGAGCCTAGTCCCAACTGACTCATCTATAACTCCTCTACTAAAGCCCAGAGAGCATTGTGGAAGTTCAGGGAAAAGGATGTAAGAGCCACAGAATAAGAATAATCTCATTTCTACCTTAAAGAAACCACTAGACCAACTAACCCAAAACCGAAAAGGTGATCCTAGATGTCTCTTCTACATCATGCAACCCTCCAAGGTATCTCTATCCCCTAAAGGTCTGTCTGTCTGTCCTTTGTCCTTTCTCATACTGACCTAAGTTAACTCTCCCTCTCCCTCTCCCTCTCCCTCTCCCTCTCCCTCTCCCTCTCCCTCTCCCTCTCCCTCTCCCTCTCCCTCTCCCTCTCTCCCCTGCCCCGCCCCCTCCCCCACCCTCTCCCCCTCCTCCTTTCTCCCTCCACCTCTCCCTCTCCTCCTCCCTCTCCCTCTCCTACTACCTCCCCTCTCTGTTTGTGTGTGTGGTGTGTATATTTTCAGGTATTCCTCCCAATTCCAATTTTACTCTTTGCCTCCTCTTTACTTCTTTCCATCCCAGGAGATGCAAATCTGACCACATAATCACCCAACTTCAAGC
Organism: Mus musculus; assembly: GCF_000001635.26. Lineage (NCBI taxonomy): Eukaryota > Metazoa > Chordata > Mammalia > Rodentia > Muridae > Mus > Mus musculus. The sequence continues at coordinate 101,013,530 of NC_000080.6, forward strand.
CAGTTCTCTGGTGCCATCCTCTTGTTTAGAAAGGCATTTAGGTGCTATAAGACCTCAGCTTAGTCTGCCTCTAGGATCTCAGAACATCAGCCTCCAACCCTAACTCTAGTAACACTTATCAACACCCCACCTTGCTGATAAATCCAGGTTTCTCTACAGTTCTGCATCATCCCTCTTTCTTTGTCTGTTTCCCTTCACCATTGCCCCGTTTGTTTATTTTTTGTTTTATATTTTTTTAAATTTTTCTTAGTGGGGAGGCATTTGCATCCCATCTTCTCTGTTGAATGAGGTGAAAGTCCTGGGAAATGAGTAGGTCCATAATGCATGAAATTGCTTTTTCACTAGTTGCATATCCTGGAGTTTATAAGTCCTGGGTCATGGGGTCTGTCAAAAATATTCTACTGACTACATGATACATAATAATTGTTGGTTAATAAATGTTTTTGATAAATAAACAAATCTACTAACCCCATCCAATTCTAAAGTGAAATATGAAATTGTATTTCTATCCATAACATGAGCCAAATTTTTAGATTGTTTAGATGACCATACTAGCTACTAGCATACCTAGGGACGTTAGCACAACATTTCTTTCCAAAACTAATACAGCAATAATAATATTAATGATAGAAAATACATAAAATGAAATTGATTTCTCTTGGAAACATACACAGTCTTTGGAAGTAACAGGGACTATTATAACAATCTCTATGTACTTTTAACATAAATGTTTTTAAAAGTTGAGAAAGAACAGAAGAAAAGTGAAAATATCATTAATAAAAAATAGTAGCTGCAAGTCTTTTAAGAGACATACTAATATTAAATTGCTTGAGGCCAATTGTTATCAGTTCTATTATCATCTAATTACCCAAGTCACTAATTTTATGTCCTTCCAAGGTCCCTAGTGTCTCTTTAATATGCCTTTGGTAGGTTTCTTCACAAAAACAACTCGGTGTTTAATCTCCTGTCTTCTTTTCTTTTCTTTTCTTTTCTTTTCTTTTCTTTTCTTTTCTTTTCTTTTCTTTCCTTTCCTTTCCTTTTCTTTTCTTTTCTTTCTTTTTTTTTGCCTTTATGATTTCTTTTTTTCAATTTTTATTAAATATTTTCTTCATTTACAATTCAAATGCTATCCCGAAAATCCCCTATACCCTCTCCCCCGCCCCCCACACCCTGCTTCCCTATCGACCCACTCCCACTTCTTGGCTCTCACGTTCCCCTGTACTGAGGCATATAAAGTTTGCATGACCAAGGGGCCTCTCTTCCCAATGACGGCCAGAAACTTAGAACACCGAAGATACAATTTGCAAAACACAAGAAAATCAAGAAGGAAGACCAACGTGTGGATACTACATTCCTCCTTAGAATAGGGAACAAAATACCCATGGAAGGAGTTACAGAGACATAGTTTAGAGCTAAGATGAAAGGATGGACCATCCAGAGACGACCCCACCTGTCTTTCTTTTTTTTAACGTCTGTTTTCACTTTACAAATATTTTCCAGGGGAGAATTGCGCTACCAAGTAGTAGGACATGAAAGTAGCCAGCACATTCTCGTACTAGCCATTGCCCCTTGTCATTGACACCATGAAAATAAACCTGCGAAATGTGGTGCCTTTGTAGTAAGACTCTGTGGCTCTGAAGCTGTGGCCTGACTCTTACCACCTCAGCTTTCAGCACATATGGGTCTCAACACATTGCCTACATCTATACACTTTGAGCATTTTTCTTTTAGTGTTCGATTATTTCTTTTATACTGAGGATTCTAGTGCAATTCAATCATTTCTTCCTTCCCTTCCCTCTCTCCAATCCCTCCCTGATACCTCTTTGCTTTCAACTTTTGGCCTCTGTTTAAAATTAATTTTATATGTACTGTATATGTAACTACATGAATATTCTTAAATATAACCTGTTCAGGAAAAAAACAACCATGTGGGCCAGTTCTGCAATAGATCTTGGATCTATTCTCTTCTATGTATTTTTCCTATATAGGTCCCACAGAATAGCTAGGATGTGTTAGAACACAATGTCTTGAAACAAGGAGAAATTACAGAATCAGCTATGCTCTCTTGTCCAGTGTCCTCCTAGATAGAGGGTACCTTCTGGTACCAAGCATGGATTGGTGCTTTTAGAGTGTAACAATCAGGGCAGGTTGCTTTCTGGGGTCCCTCGTCTGCGATACAATGGAGTATATGAAAATTGGAGTGCATTTGCTCTTAGCATTTTCCTGAGCCTTAGGGGAGCAGGTTGTTCCCACTCCAAGGTTTTTGCTAAATTGCACACATCAGTGTTCTGTCTCACCAAACTCACACAAACAGAGATCGGAAAGTCAAAGATAAATGCAATAGTTAATGTTACTTGATTAAACTATAGAGCTTACAATGAACAGTGCAAGCAAATGGCTAACAGACTATGACTGAGTGAGCTATGTCATAAGAACATAGGAATAGCTAAGAAAAAGAAACCAGGTATTCTATGGCTAAAAGACAGAATGACTAATTTCTTACATATGAACATGAAAGAAAATAGTGAGTACCACTGAGAATGGCTATATCGACCCAAATCTAAGCTTGCCTATTAACCTCTAGAGCCATGCCTTATTCTGCAGTCCAAGTTAGTAGAAAATAAAATAGTATTGTTGTTACTCTATTCGATATAGAAAATGTACACTGTGGTGGATATGCTCACAATTTGTTGGTGAGACTATTGAAGCAGTTCTTAAAATAATTCCGTAAATGCTTTTAAAAACTAAAATCATGCTAATATGTTGGATCATTTAGTTACTTACTTTTCTAGAATTCACTTATAATAAAATATCTTTTACCATTACTTTTATAGCAAAAAGTACAAATAATATAAATGTACAGTAAGAAATGATTAATGAACCACATCTCTCGCTCTTCCAGAATATTATGCAACAATTAAAATGTAATTTGTGAAAGAGTATAATCACACAGTAAGGTGTTGTTATATAATATTAATGAGACCTACAGTTTTAAAGCACACATATACTATTAAATCTCAATTTAGTCATATTTAATGCTTAAAAACTGTAAAATTATTAATAATAATCATATAAGAGAAAAGTGCATTTTAAAGAATATAGTTTTGTGGTAATAATTTGCAAGATTTGTGAAATTGCTGGTTTCTCTTTATGGCTTAGACATATTCCAGTTTTGTACTTCACAGTAGGAAGAATCTAACCATATTCTGTAAAACTGTTTCCCCTGCTTTGATTAGATTTAGGATACTTAATCAATTTACTCACTTCTGGCGCCATGTTATATTAGTTAAATCTCATCTGAGTGCTTACTCATAACATTTCACATTCATGGGTAAAATATTTTAAGTTATTTTGGTAATCAGTTAAACAGAGTGGTTTTACTACACAAGATACCCCAAACCAGAAACATTACTCACTAGTATGCATTCATCTAAAATTACAAATGTTTTTCTCTTTCCTTTTTTTTTTCTCATCCCCATTTTTGATTCCCCCTTTGCAATGTTTTGTGACAGTTTTATTAGTTTTTCTTTCCACCTATCAATTTCAGATGAAAAGAAGAGATGAGGTCTTGTAACTCTCCTTTCAATTATACTTTTTGTGGTTTCAGCCAGTGTGTGCTGAGCCCTTATCAGGAACTCGTTTTATTTCACTCAACAGCATCCATATGCCCTGATGTTTACATTTGATTTTATTATTTTTCAGTTACCATAGACACCATCCGAAAGAGCTGACCCTGTCTGCCATGTCCAGAAAACCCCTGGAATTTCCTTCAGCGGATGCCTTCTGTTGGATGCACTATATGTTCCTACTTGCTTGGTAGAAATTAATGGGCTCCAGTAATGTAAGAAAGTTGCCAAACTTCACTCATATTTTAAAAACATGAAAGGGTCAGAGTATAGTGATGGCAATGGGCTGGGCAGAGCTCCCAGCAAATAGTTCTGAGATCTCCTTTTATGAAGTCAGCAACCTCCCTTGTAACCTCAGTGTTGACAGTAGTGTCCCGGGGCCTTCCAGCCTGAGTCCTTCCATGACTAAGAAGTGGTGAATCTGTTTCAAGGTAGCCTTAAGAAAATGCTTCTCTACTTTGAAAGTTCAAAGGAAGCGATATTCTTTTCTTAATTTTTCTTTATCATTTATTCCCTAGAGAAACATGTATTTGAGACTATACTTAGGATTTGATTTTTGTTAAGAACCTACTCTATCGAAAGATTCACCAACGAGGTGACTGCAAATGTGCATAAGATGCACTTGGAACTCTATTCGTGAACTCAAGTTCTTGGCTCTATCTTCTGAGCATTGTTTCTGCACATCGAGTTGGGAATAAGGACCAGGCGTTATGCACAAACTTGCACTTGATTCTGAGACAGCGAGCTGCTTTCAACCACATTAGGAAAGGCTGAATCAATAATACCGCACCGCCCAGCCACGTTTGGCAATAGTGTAATGGTAGTAGCCTGTGTTGTTGTGGGTGGGGGTTTACTGGAGTATCTCTAAGTGATAGCTCATAGGGATTAACCAGAAAACTCTTCCTAATGGCTAGATTTTGTCATGCTATAAGGTTCCTTTTTTAATTTAATTTTGTTTTTAATTTACTTTTTATACTCTGTATTCCATTCCCTGCTCCCATCCACCCTCCAACTACTCCACATCCCACACCTCCTCCCCATCCCACCCTGTCTCCATGTGGATGCCCCCACCCCAACCCCATCTGACCTCTAAACTCCCTCGGGCCTCCAGTCTCTTGAGGGTTAGGTGCATCATCTCTGAATGAACACAGACCTGGAAGTCCTCTACTGTATGTGTGTTGGGGCCTCACACCAGCTGGTGTATGGTTTCTGTTTGGTGGTCCAGTGTTTGAGAGATCTCAGGGGTTCAGATTAATTGAGACTGCTGGACCTCCAACAGGATTGTGCTTCTCCTCAGCTTCTTTCAGGGGTCAGCTGCTTCTGTCCATTGGTTGGGTGCAAATATCTGCATCTGACTCTTTCAGCTGCTTTCTGTGTCTTTCGGAGGGCAGTCCTGATAGGTCCCTTTTTGTGAGCATTCCACAGCCTCAGTAATAGTGTCAGGCCTTGGGCCTCACCGTCTCTTGAGGTGGATCCACTTTGAGCCTGTCACTGGATCTTTTCCTCAGGCTCCTCCCCATTTATAAGGTTCTTTATAGGTTGCTGGGAAGAAAAAACATCACTAGTCTTATCCAGAGCTGGACCCTTCCCTACAATAACAACCTGTAACTCAATATGTGCCCATTGATACAAGATTAGCAAGTCTGTGGGCTAAACAGCCATTCTCTTGATTTAATTTAAGGCCTTCTCTTCCAGAGGAATTGCATGTCTCATACTCATAAATATGATCATAACCCATGGGTATTAAAAGCCATAGCATCTAGGGGAGAACATATTGATGTTGTTCTCCTAAATGATTATGTTGTCAAATTGCTTTCTAAATAGATTTGTGCTGCTTTCCTCCTTGGTCAGAAAAGCTTCTCCCTACAGTGGGTGAGTCAGTGCAGAGAGGCATATCTGCTCCCAGGGCTGAGTCAGTGGCTAGGGATGCTTAGCCACAGACAGATGTCTGCATCTGACCTCCAAGCTCAGGTAACATCATGGAAGAGGAGAAAGAATATAATAACAGGAAGATGAATAACAATGTTTAGAAATGCTGTCCTCTGGACATGACATGAATGTTTCACACCTAAGCTCACAATAGCGAAGGTTACTTACACAAGAACTACATAAAAAGCAAGCCAATTAAAATGTTCCAGCATGGAAGGAAAAGGGCCCAATCCTAGCTGAGTAGCTATTGGCAGTTGATGGATGAGAGGGAGAGGGGAATATTTTTTAAGAATGCAGCCATTCATACTCTAGTGGATGACCCCACACGTATTTACATTTGGATGGTACTAACTGAACTCAGTGGGCTAAATAAATAAACAACAAATAAAAATTATAAGAGGAGACTATGAAGTTGCAGGGGAGACTTGATGAAGAAAATTGGGAGGGATAGAAAGGAAGGAGCGAAGGAGAGATATAATCAAGAGGCATTGTATATACATATATATGAGAAATATATATTTATATATACATACAATATATGTATACATCCATATATACATACAATGAAACATGCATATTTATATACATGTATATATGTATAATGTATATAAAACATACATACATATATACATGCAATAAAATATGTATGCTATATACATATTCTTTTCTGAGAAAAGAAATTCTGTTCTTCACTGCATCCTAGATCATTCCTTAAGCTCCTTGTTCTTCTGCAGTAATAAAGCCCTCATTTGGAAACCATCTAAATGGCAGCCTGCTTCCCAGAGTCCTAGTAATAGCCTTGTTACACCAACGAAATGTTGGTTTTATATTTCCATATGATGACTGCTGTATATTAGTAGAGGGAGACTCCAGTGGTCCTACCTAGACAACTTACACTCACTACTTATCAGATAACTTCCTACAAACTCTGGGTGCCCTTTTTATACTGATCCACCTCTTCCCCTTTACTTCTGGGCTTCTCCTGTGCCCATATGGTAGGTCCCATATCTTCTGCATTCTTAACTCATGAGGAGCTTTTGAATATGAACATTTTCATGGCACATTATGACATATAATGAGTAGTTATTTCTAATTCCTTGAATAAATTTAATCGACGCTCTTCCGCTCCATTTAATTTTAACATCTGCTCATGTACTGCATTTGATTCAGCCTCTTTCTTGCTCCTTGAGTTTCTTTCCTCTATTTTTCTTCGACTTTTCTCCTTAATCATCAAACCTACATGAACTCTTGGTGTACTTGCAGAATTTTTCAAACTAGTTCAACAGCTACCCAAACCCCATAATGGTGTTTAATGTTAGTATTTACAGGATAAGATGCTGTCCTTTATTATTCGGAACCTTTACAATCACAACTTTGATTTTTATTATGTAATCAAAGCATAACACAACAACAGCCTGTAAGTTCCCATCAGTCATATGAGAGCAGCCATCTCTCTTGCAACAAATGTCTGAGCCGATTAACCGTAAATTCTGTTTCAGTTACACACGGTATTTAGATATTGACATTTTTTTTCACTGATATAAAAGTCTCTTTTTTCTGCTTCTCTGTATCATGTAACTGATAGCTTGTAAAAAAGGAAAAGGCCACTGCTTAGGAAAAGAAGCATACTGTCTCTCCATATCTCCATAAACACCATAAAAAATGGAATTATATCTTACAAATACATATTTAGTACAGTTAACCATTCTACATAAAAAATATGCATAGAATGAATCAGTTCACCAATATTACCATCTTCTGAGCTAATGTACTCAGACATTCTTGGGAGAAAAATGATTTCTGTGATGAATCTGAAATCAGGTAACAAAAATACATTGCATTTCCGGAGTATAGGACATTCCATTTAAATGTATCCCCAGTTACAAATATTATGAGCATTGAGTGACTGTAAGATGTACAATGAATATAATGCAAGCAAGAAGTGCTCCTTTTTGCCACACAAATGAAAGGAGAGATTCCCTCAATATTCTAATTTATGAACAGCAGCCCTAAACTGCCTAGAGAACATGAGTGAGCTAGGACCCAGTGAGGAGGAGGCTAAGCATCATTTCCCTGCAATTCAAAAGTCTGAATCCGCTGGAGAGATGGCTCAGCAGGGAAGAGCACTGACTCCTCTTCCAAAGGTCTTGAGTTCAAGTCTCAGCAACCACATGGTGGCTCACAACCATCTATAACAAGATCTAATGCCCTCTTCTGGTATGTCTGAAGACAGCTATACTGTACTTAGATATAATAATAAATAAATCTTAAAAAAAAAAAAAGCCAGGCAGTGGTGGTGCACGCCTTTAATCCCAGCACTTGGGAGGCAGAGGCAGGTGAATTTCTGAGTTCAAGGCCAGCCTGGTCTACAGAGTGAGTTCCAGGACAGCCAGAGCTCTTTGACTACCTAAATGATGGACAAGAGTTGGGGAACACAGAAAAAGAACCATAGTAATAGTCAACAGTAGTTTTCCAAATTGTAGCTATCACCATAATAAAGTCACAACCATTTCCTCTGGTCCTCTTTGCTTTTCTGTTGCTATAGTAAATAACATGGCCAAAAGCAACATAGAGAGGAAAGGATTTATTCTGGCTGACAGTTCCAGATGAGATGTCCTTGATGATAAGAGAGGCTGTAGGCAAAACAAACAGGAAGCTGGCTGATCATGTATCCACTCATACACAGGAAGCAGAAAAGGAGAAAACTGTAAGTAGGGAAAATGTATAAACCCTTGAAGCTTGCCCTTAGTGACCTACTTCTTACAGCGATATTCCACCTCCCAAAGGTTACACAGCCTTTCAAAGAGTGCCATCAACTAGGGACGAAATGTTCAAATATAAGAGCCCATGCTATGACATTTCTCACACAAACCATAACATCTCTGTCCACCTATGACATTATTTTAAGGAAATGTTTGCATATCCTACCATCTACTGATCACGAGGGAACAAATATGGAGGAAAGAAGGCAGGGAAACAATCAGGTATGTCAATGGTGGACATCTATTTTCTGGAGGGGTCTAAATAAAAGTCATATTGAAGGGAAGTATATTGGACATAATTCTAATAAATACCAGGCCATTTAACACCATAACCTGATGTATCTCTATATTTGAATTATTCCTGTTGCTATTTTCCCAAGTATTATGAATTAATAAATTAATACTTGCTTTATAGCTGCTTAGTTGAAAATATTGGCCACGTTTAAACAAGAGAGCTTTAAAAACCATTTACTCCCTCCCCAAAGGCATTTTCCACCTTCAATTACTTTAAGGTCTGGGCATTCAACTTTGTAAATATGAATATGGTTTCATAGCTAAGTAAATATATTTACAAAAGGCAACTCTAGAAACTATTGTTTGTAAAGGGATACAAGAAACAGATCCACACAACTCAGGAGAGCTTTTTCTAATAGACTATGAATTTTAATAAGATATAACTTATTGATTTGGGATTTTTAACTCAAGAGAAGGAATTGCAAATAGCACATCTACCCCTCTCTCAAAGTCCACAATATAACTCAGCCTTTGAATGAATTAGAAAATGATTTCAAGAGAATTTCTTAGAAGAACATATTTGGTCTTCTAATTCTTTGTGAAAAAAGTCACATTATCTTACTCCACTATTCTTCTCGAGTAGAAAGCATATTTAAGAATTGTCCATGCTGTTATTTTTAAATACAAAATAGGAAGAATCTGAGAAATAAAAGAAAAATTATTTTGAAAAACAAAGTTATGCTTAGGCATAGTCTCAATATAAATGTCATTGCAATGGAAAAATAGGAGAAAACAAGACACGTCCAAGCACAATTACCCTTTTGCTTTAAAATTCTCTGCCTTCCGTCAATAAATCTAGTGTGTGCAGGGCTTGATTTTAGATGGCATGGAATCCTGTAAAGCAGAAGACAATTATGGTAGATTCTGAAGACCCAGAATGGGCTTCTAGAACAAGCAAGAAGTCAAATAAAAATGCTGCATTAACTATTGCAAATAAAGTAGATGTGACCATGGATGAGCAGGAGCTCCACTGTCAGACTCATTTGTGTGTATGTGCAGGTGTGAGAAGTTTCCACACTGGCTTCCATAGTACATATACCAGGTCAACAGTGAATATCAGTTTCCCTTTCTCGAGATCCTCACCAGAACATATTGTCATTTGTTTCTGTTTTTATGATCACCATCCTGGCTAGGAGTGAAATGGTATCTTAAAAAAAATTTTTTTTAACTTGCATTCCCTTTAGGTCTAAAGAGGCTGAAAACTTTCCTTAAAAGTTTATTAATCATGTGAATTTTTTCTTCTATGAGCTTCAATCTGATCCATAGCCCAATTTTAAATTGGGTTACTTGTTTTCTTGATTTCTCTCTCTCTCCCTCCCTCTCTCTCCCTCTCTCTCTCTCTCTCTCTCTCTCTCTCTCTCTCTCTCTCTCTCTCTCTCTCCCTCTCTCTCTCTCTCTCTCTCTCTCTCTCTGTTATATTTTTCTGTAGTCACAATATATAGGAAATGAAATCAGCCCATATATCTACCAATTGACAAATGACTAATGAAAGCATGTTATTGATATAATAGACTTCTACTTAGCACTAAGGAAACTGAAATTTTGAAAATTTTAGCAATTTTTTCAAAGATAGAACTAGAAACTACTATAGTATGTGATGTGTTCCACTTTCTGTGTGAATCCTAGCTTTGAATTCTTGGATCTTGGTGCTAATTGTGCCAACAAGAATGGGGAAGAGTGTCACCAGATGGACAGTGAAATATATGTGATTTGAAAGTAGAAGAAGAAATATTGGGTTTAAATAGGGATGAGTCTGAGTTAATGGAGGAAAGGACTAACCTAAAATCATGATTTATAGAAAAATCCATAAGAAAACCTACAGAAAAATGCCAAATAGAAACCTACTACTTCAAGAGGTAATTTTACATTCTCTTTCAAAAGAACTTGGAGTAGAGGAACCCTGCATGAGTGGTGGATAGACACAGCTTCTTATAAAAATTCTAGTCCCAGATGTGAGATAGCTTCCAATAAGCTGTTGGCCAGAGCATCTCAGAGGCTCCCAAGACAATAGAGGTTATTGACATTGTTCTAGGTGGTAAGGCTTCAGTACTGAAAATGCCACACATTTTGGATATAGAATCCAGAGAATTCAAGTTGGAGCTGAGATTGAAACATTCTGCCCGATAGCTATCATAAAGTGCAAGAAGAGGAAAGCCATCAAAATTTTTACAGTGTTAGGGATCCATTCTGCCATAACATCAGCTTCATGCATCATGATACATGCATGTGACATGACTATTTGGAGCTAAACAACTGCCTTCTGATAGAATTTAAGGAAAGCAGTATGGGATAGAAAATGTGTCCTGTCCTGTAAACATGGCAAAAGGCTCATGCTGTGGAGGTCACAGACAATGGGATTAGGTGGGGTTGTTTAGTTTGTTAAATGCTTATATGATCAAACTACCTTTTAAGTAGTATGTTTATGTCTATTGATTAGTGCTGCTTTCATTCTTGTAAAAAATTTTTTACAAAGAGTAAGGGTTAATGCAGAAAATTATTTTTTTTTCTTTTTTTTCCATTTTTTATTAGGTATTTAGCTCATTTACATTTCCAATGCTATACCAAAAGTCCCCCATATCAACCCACCCCCACTCCCCCGCCCACCCACTCCCCCTTTTTGGCCCTGGTGTTCCCCTGTACTGGGACATATAAAGTTTGCAAGTCCAATGGGCCTCTCTTTCCAGTGATGGCCAACTAGGCCATCTTTTGATATATATGCAGCTAGAGTCAAGAGCTCCGGGGTACTGGTTAGTTCATAATGTTGTTCCACCTATAGGGTTGCAGATCCCTTTAGCTCCTTGGCTACTTTCTCTAGCTCCTCCATTGGGAGCCCTATGATCCATCCATTAGCTGACTGTGAGCATGGGGAAGGTGACTGTTGAGCTCTCATCCCTAAAGAAGAAATTTACAATACCCCCTTCTAAGTTCTAGGAAGCATCACACATACAGAGACAGAAAGATTTCAAGAGGAGGATAGGAAGAGTATGGGTGAAACTCTGTCTTCTGTATAGCAGGTTTGTGGACACCATAAGGATACTACAGTGATGACTACCATCACAAGATCTGCACACACATGCACACATGTACATGAACACACACACACACACACACACACACACACACAGAGAGAGAGAGAGAGAGAGAGAGAGAGAGAGAGAGAGAGAGAGAGAGAGGTGGAGAGAGACAGATAAGAGACATAAGAGACAGCCGGGCAGTGGTGGTGCACGCCTTTAATCCCAGCACCCGGGAGGCAAAGGCAGGCAGATTTCTGAGTTCAAGACCAGCTTGGTCTACAGAGTGAGTTTCAGGACAGCCAGGGGTACACAGAGAAACCCTGTCTCAAAAAAAAAAAAAAAAAAAAAAAACCAAGAGAAATACAAAGAGAGAGACAGACACAGAGACAGAGAGAGACAGAGGCATACAAACATGAGAGAGACATGCACACACACACACACACACACACAGGCATACACACACCATGAAGCCAAAATGGAAATTGGTTGGCATTCACCAGGAATGGTAGGGGATGAGGCTTGTGATGGGGTGTGAGGAATCACAATGTATTATGAAACTGACAGCTTCAATGAATTTTGCAAACAAAAGTTAGGTGCTGCAGTTGCATAGGGTTACATACAGTAAGCTTGACTGGCTGCTGTGAAGAAAAAAGGAATGAAGTGCCCTAATCAAGGAGGAAATGGAGCTCAGAAGAAAACATTAGGAGAGGTGAAAACAGGTGACAAGGACATCTTAGTTATTCTAGAGAAGACGGTGCAGAACCTACACTCATGTCGTAGCCCCTCTCCCTCGTCCACTCTTCTCTCATCAGAGGGCTTTCTAGACGTGAGAAGCTCCAGCTCAGAGACTCCAAGATTGAGGTGACGCTACCCTGTACATCTCTATGATGAAGTTCAGCTGTGTCAAACAAACCATTTAAAAAATTCCACAGCAACAGTGGAAACTGTAACTCTCTCCTCAGCATTCTTCGAGCCTTCTACAAACTTACACCTACCTCTGTTTCAAAATGAAAAGAGACAGCTTTGATATGAAAAGGTTAGCTATGTGCCCTCCACTCGCACACACCCAGTGCATTTGAACTCATCCCTCTAAGCAAATATCTTTGAAAATTATAGTTTGCCTAGCTTAAGATATAATTTACTTCCTATTTTGTATTGTGTGTAATATACTCTCTTTTCTGTAGATCATCTCCTGTTGTCCAAGGCTTTACTACTATGAATCATCAGTCTTATATGAAGAATAATAAACTGATAACATCAAGTTGGAGAGGTTTAATTAAGCAATGTAGCAAACTGCTTGATGTGACTGCTCTCATTTTTTCCAATTCATTGTTGGATTATCAGGCTGTAGACAGGAAGCACACCTTTATGACTGTGATAGTAATCTAAGATTAATTTACAAAACGAACTGGTATCCCTTCCAGGAAATTCTGGTTTCAGGAAATCTTTGAATTTTCCCTCAGGAGAATTTTGACCTTGAATTACATTAGAAAGTGCCCACAAGGTATTTTATATTATTTGTCTATTATGAAGGAATCAACTCCCTTCACAACAGTCACAAATAATATAAAATACCTTGGCGTGACTCTAACTAAGGAAGTGAAAGATCTGTATGATAAGAACTTCAAGTCTCTGAAAAAAGAAATTAAAGAAGATCTCAGAAGATGGAACCATCTCCCATGCTCATGGATTGGCAGGATCAATGTAGTAAAAATGGCTATCTTGCCAAAAGCAATCTACAGTTTCAATGTAATCCCCATCAAAATTCCAACTCAATTCTTCAACGAATTAGAAAGGGTAATTTTCAAATTCATCTGGAATAACAAAAAAACCTAGGATAGCAAAAACTGTTCTCAATGATAAAAGAACCTCTGGTGGAATCACCATGCCTGACCTAAAGCTGTACTACAGAGCAATTGTGATAAAAACTGCATGGTACTGATATAGCTACACACAAGTAGACCAATGGAATCAAATTTAAGACCCAGAAATGAACCCACACACCGATGGTCACTTGATCTTTGACAAGGGAGCTAAAACCATCCAGTGGAAAAAGGACAGCATTTTCAACAAATGGTGCTGGCACAATTGGTGGTTATCATGTAGAAGAATGCGAATTGATCCATTCCTATTTCCTTGTACTAAGGTCAAATCTAAGTGGATCAAGGAACTCCACATAAAACCAGAGACACTGAAACTTATAGAGGAGAAAGTGGGGGAAAGCCTTGAAGATATGAGCACAGTGAAAAATTCCTGAATAGAACAGCAACGGCTTGTGCTGTAAGATCGAGAATTGACAAATGGGACCTCATGAAACTGCAAAGCTTCTGTAAGGCAAAAGACACCGTCAATAAGACAAAAAGACCACCAACAGATTGGGAAAGGATCTTTACCTATCCTAAATCAGATAGAGGACTAATATCCAATATATATAAAGAACTCAAGAAGGTAGACTCCAGATAATCAAATAACCCCATTAAAAAAAGGGGGCTCAGAGCTAAACAAAGAATTCTCACATGAGGAATACCGAATGGCCAAGAAGCACCTGAAAAAATGTTCAGCATCCTTAATCACTAGGGAAATACAATTCAAAACAACCCTGAGATTCCACCTCACACCAGTGAGAATGGCTAAGATCAAAAATTCAGGTGACAGCAGATGTTGGCGAGGATGTGGAGAAAGAGGAACACTCCTCCATTGTTGGTGGAATTGCAAGCTTGTACAACCACTCTGGAAATCAGTCTGGCAGTTCCTCAGAAAATTCATAGTACTACTGGAGGATCCTGCACTACCTCTCCTGGGCATATGTCCAGAAGATGTTCCAACTGGTAAGGACACATGCTCCACTATGTTCATAGCAGCCTTATTTATAATAGCCAGAAGCTGGAAAGAACCCAGATGCCCCTCAACAAAGGGATGGATACAGAAAATGTGGCACATTTACACAATGGAGTACTACTCAGCTATTAAAAAGAATGAATTTATGAAATTCCTAAGCAAATGGATGGACCTGGAGGGCATCATCCTGAGTGAGGTAACCCAATCACAAAGGAACTCTCACAATATGTACTCACTGAGAAGTGGATATTAGCCCAGAAACTTAGAATACCCAAGATACAAGATACAATTTGCAAAACACATGAAACTCAAGAAGAACCAAGCCCAAAGTATGGACACTTTTCCCTTCTTAGAATTGGGAACAAAACACCCATGGAAGGAGTTACAGAGACAAAGTTTGGAGCTGAGATGAAAGCATGGACCATCTAGAGACTGCCATACCCAGGGATCCATCCCATAATCAGCTACCAAATGCTGACACCATTGTATACACCAGCAAGATTTTGCTGAAAGGACCCTGACATTGTTGGCTCTTGTGAGGGTATGCCAGGGTCTAGCAAACACAGAAGTGGATGCTTATAGTCAGCTATTGGATGGAACACAGGACCTCTAATGGAGGAGCTAGAGAAAGTACCCAAGGAGCTAAAGGGATCTGCAACCCTATAGTTGGAACCACAATATGAACTAACCAGTACCCCTGAAGCTCATGTCTCTAGCTGCATATGTATCAGAAGATGGCCTAGTTGTCCATCATTGGGAAGAGAGGCCCCTTGGTCTTGCCAACTTTATATGCCTCAGGTCCAAGAAGTGGGAGTAGGTGGGTAGTGGAGTGGGGAGGGGGAGGGCCTGGGGGACTTTTGGGATAGCATTTGAAATGTAAATGAACAAAATACCTAATTAAAAAAATAAATAAACAAAAAAGAAAGTGCCCACAAATTTCACTTTCTGCTCTATAGAACCCTAGATGGCTTTTCTGATTTTGAAAGGAATTCTTATTATAATACCATTTTAGAAGCTTGAGATATGTACAGCTTTACTTAGAAGTGTATAGAGATGTTTTTCTCTTTAGTTCTCAAATTCCCATACTAGGGCAGAAGATGCTGGACCAAGCGGCTGCACACTAAGACATACTCTATCGATCTTCATGTGTGTACCCTTCAGTATGTGAACATTTTGCTATCAGTGGTGATGTAGACACATCTGTGAATTATATTCAGAACTGTCTGCTCTGGAAGACTTTTCTCTAGGTCAGTCAGCATATTGCTTATCATCTTTTTGCAGGAGAAAGTACTGGATTATGCTGACTGATTGCTTCTTTAACTATGCTAAAAATAATACATTTTATGGCTGACAGGCAATGAATCCCTTCAATTATTTCTTTAGTAATGTCATTCATTCTTTTCCCTTGTCACTGTCACTATCAGTCTTCTCACCAACATTCCTTTTTTTATAATTCCTAGAATTATGCATCTTTTTACCATATATACTTTTATATAATTCCGAGAATTAGATTTCTTTTATAGCATACACTGGGTATGTATATATGTATGTATATATGTATGTATGTATGTATGTATGTATGTATGTATATATGTATATGTATATAGCATACACTGGATATGCTGAGGGTTTTCTTTAGATCCTCTTACATAAGAAATATTCACTGTTATTCTTCATATATTTTCTTGAGAATGTTTATATGAGAGTTTATAAATGCCATGCTTCTGGGCTTGACCTCTCTAGGAAGAGTATAAATGCCATTGGTGTGTTATCTTTTTGTATATAGTAGAAAGCATATTTTGTACCCCTTTCCCTTCAAATAAATGAATGTTGTTAGACCAAATTCATATGCACAATATAATCAGACAAGTATCAGTGATAAAATGAAAGAAATTAAAAAGGTTTGCACAATATCTGTACAGTTCCATATTCATTATCTTCCTTATTATTCATGTAACAGTACAAAATAAACACAATTTGTTGGCTAACTCAGGAGAATGCATACTGGATTAATTTTCACAAGTCTTATCTTGAGTCTAAAGACAATACTCTTCTCAGCCTGGTCAATTTCAGGTTGTAAATACAAGCCATGGAATGATAATCAATACATAGGATAAGTGATTGTTTAGGGCTTAATCTTAAATAGAGCATATGTATCACAGCCCTCCCCTCAGGACTCAGGGATAATTTCAGAAAGCCTTGGCCATGATCAAAGAGACTGTTTTCTGGACCCAATATGGTACTTACACATATGAACTAACAGTGATTTTAACAGCATGCTAAAGACTTGAGTTGGCTCAAGATAGACAAACCTCCAGCACAGAAGAGCTGGCAAGGAAGTTCATTGTTATCTGAAGAGCAGTTAGCATTTGGTAGCTTCTAGGAGAATGACAGTCAGCTTCCTTTATGATGTGACCCCTGGTTGGTTGACTACAGGAGCTAAGGCATGCCCCACTCCAAGACAAGTTAGTAACAACAACTATATACCTTAGTGGCAGGAAAAAAGAAACTTCTTGATCAGAAGGGAAGAGAGAGGGTGGAAAAACAGTTTCTTGTGAAAGAAGTTCTGGTATGAAGATGAATATGTTCAAAGTACATTGAATAAAATGAAAAGATTATAAAATTATTTAAGAAACAACATATCAGTTTCTCTATTTTCTGAACTATTATAGCTACATGTCACTGAAACTTTTATTGTAGGAGAGGATATTTTGTGGTTCTTGATATATTATTCAAAGTTTATAGAGGGAAGAGAATCATCTACATTTCAAAAATAGTATTTCCATTAAAATGTTCAATAGAATATATGTTTGGATACCCACAAATTGCAAATGTCACAATATTAACCTACAAGGTGATGGTTTTTAAAAGTAGAAAATTAGGTAGTTCATTAAATCATGAAGTTAGAGCCCTCATGATGGGGATTTTTACTTCTATAAAACATGTGGGAGGTCCCCTCAGTCTCTCTATCAGATAGAGACTTAAAAAACTCAACAGCCACTTGCAAACACTAAAGCAAACCCTGCTGTACCCTGAATTCCTAATCCCAAGAAATTAAAACCTATAATTCCATGGTACATAGGTGATTTATTGCCCCACATTATTCTAATTAAATTATATTCATGATTTTTGAGTTAAGAGTCCTGATCACATATGGTATTTACAAGGGTTTGTTTATTTGGAGATGTTTTTTATAAAGAAAATATATGCCCAGGAGAGGTATTGCTGGATATTCTGGTAGTACTATGTCCAATTTTCTGCGGAGCCGCCAGACTGATTTCCAGAGTGGTTGTGCAAGCTTGCAATCCCACCAACAATGGAGGAGTGTTCCTCTTTCTCCACATCCACGCCAGCATCTGCTGTCACCTGAATTTTTGATCTTAGCCATTCTGACTGGTGTGAGGTGGAATCTCAGTGTTGTTTTGATTTGCATTTCCCTGATGATTAAGGATGTTGAACATTTTTTTCAGGTGCTTCTCTGCCATTCGGTATTCCTCAGGTGAGAATTCTTTTTTCAGCTCTGAGCCCCATTTTTTAATGGGGTTATTTGATTTTCTGGAGTCCACCTTCTTGAGTTCTTTATATATATTGGATATTAGTCCCCTATCCGATTTGGGATAGGTAAAGATCCTTTCCCAATCTGTTGGTGGTCTTTTTGTCTTATGGACGGTGTCTTTTGCTTTGCAGAAGCTTTGCAATTTTATGAGGTGCCATTTATCGATTCTTGATCTTACAGCACAAGCCATTGCTGTTCTATTCAGGAATTTTTCCCCTGTACCCGTATCTTCGAGGCTTTTCCCTACTTTCTCCTCTATAAGTTTCAGTGTCTCTGGTTTTATGTGGAGTTCCTTAATCCACTTAGATTTGACCTTAGTACAAGGAGATAGAAATGGATCAATTCGCATTCTTCTACATGATAACCGCCAGTTGTGCCAGCACCATTTGTTGAAAATGCTGTCTTTTTTCCACTGGATGGTTTTAGCTCCCTCTTCAAAGATCAAGTGACCATAGGTGTGTGGAATCATTTCTGGGTTTTCAATTCTGTTCCATTGGTCTACTTGTCTGTCACTATACCAGTACCATGCAGTTTTTATCACAATTGCTCTGTAGTACAGCTTTAGGTAAGGCGTGGTGATTCCACCAGAGGTTCTTTTATCCTTGAAAAGAGTTTTTGCTATCCTCGGTTTTTTGTTATTCCAGATGAATCTGCCGATTGCCCTTTCTAATTCGTTGAAGAATTGAGTTGGAATTTTGATGGGGATTGCATTGAATCTGTAGATTGCTTTTGGCAAGATGGCCATTTTTACAATGTTGATCATGCCAATCCATGAGCATGGGAGATCTTTCCATTTTCTGAGATCTTCTTTAATTTCTTTCTTTAGAGACTTGAAGTTCTTATCATACAGATCTTTCACTTCCTTAGTTAGAGTCATGCCAAGGTATTTTATATTATTTGTGACTATTGAGAAGGGTGTTGTTTCCCTAATTTCTTTCTCAGCCTGCTTATTCTTTGTGTAGAGAAAGGCCATTGACTTGTTTGAGTTAATTTTATATCCAGCTACTTCACCGAAGCTGTTTATCAGGCTTAGGAGTTCTCTGGTGGAATTTTTAGGGTCACTTATATATACTATCATATCATCTGCAAAAAGTGATATTTTGACTTCTTCCTTTCCGATTTGTATCCCCTTGATCTCCTTTTGTTGTCTAATTTCTCTGGCTACGACTTCAAGTACAATGTTGAATAGGTAGGGAGAAAGTGGACAGCCTTGTCTAGTCCCTGATTTTAGTGGGATTGCTTCCAGCTTCTCACCATTTACTTTGATGTTGGCTACTGGTTTGCTGTAGATTGCTTTTATCATTTTTAGGTATGGGCCTGAATTCTTGATCTTTCCACGACTTTTTATCATGAATGGGTGTTGCATTTTGTCAAATGCTTTCTCTGCATCTAACGAGATGATCATGTGGTTTTTGTCTTTGAGTTTGTCTATATACTGGATTACGTTGAAGGATTTCCGTATATTGAACCATCCCTGCATCCCCGGGATGAAACCTACTTGGTCAGGATGGATGATTGTTTTGATGTGTTCTTGGATTCGGTTAGCAAGAACTTTATTGAGCATTTTTGCATTGATATTCATAAGGGAAATTGGTCTGAAGTTCTCTATCTTTGTTGGGTCTTTTTGTGGTTTTGGTATCAGAGTAATTGTGGCCTCATAGAATGAGTTGGGTAGAGTACCTTCTGTTTCTATTTTGTGGAATAGTTTGTGAAAAACTGGGATTAGATCTTCTTTGAAGGTCTGATAGAACTCTGCACTAAACCCATCTGGTCCTGGGCTTTTTTTGGTTGGGAAACTATTAATGACTGCTTCTATTTCTTTAGGGGATATAGGACTGTTTAGATTATTAACCTGATCTTGATTTAACTTTGGTACCTGGTATCTGTCTAGAAACTTGTCCATTTCATCAAGGTTTTCTAGTTTTGTTGCGTATAGCTTCTTATAGAAGGATCCTATGGTGTTATGGATTTCTTCAGGATCTGTTGTTATGTTTCCCCTTTCATTTCTGATTTTGTTAATTAGGGTGCTTTTCCTGTGTCCTCTAGTGAGTCTGGCTAAGGGTATATCTACCTTGTTGATTTTCTCAAAGAACCAGCTCCTTGATTGGATGATTCTTTGAATAGTTCTTGTTTCCACTTGGTTGATTTCACCCCTGAGTTTGATTATTTCCTGCCTTCTACGCCTCTTGGGTGAATTTGCTTCCTTTTGTTCTAGAGCTTTTAGGTGTGTTGTCAGGCTGTTAAAGTGTGCTCTCTCTAGTTTCTTTTTGGAGGCACTCAGAGCTGTGAGTTTTCCTCTTAGAAATGCTTTCATTGTGTCCCATAAGTTTGAGTATGTCGTGGCTTCATTTTCATTAAACTCCAAAAAGTCCTTAATTTCTTTCTTTGTTCCTTCCTTGACCGAGGTATCATTGAGAAGAGTATTGTTCAGTTTCACGTGAATGTTGGCTTTCTATTATTTATTTTGTTATTGAAGATCAGCCTTAGTCCATGGTGATCTGATAGGATGCATGGGACTAT
Organism: Mus musculus; assembly: GCF_000001635.26. Taxonomy (NCBI): domain Eukaryota; kingdom Metazoa; phylum Chordata; class Mammalia; order Rodentia; family Muridae; genus Mus; species Mus musculus. The sequence continues at coordinate 101,034,069 of NC_000080.6, forward strand.
TTCAATATTTTTGTATTTGTTGAGGCTTGTTTTGTGACCAATTATGTGGTCAATTTTGGAGAAGGTACCATGAGGTGCTGAGAAGAAGGTATATCCTTTTGTTTTAGGATAAAATGTTCTGTAGATATCTGTTAGATCCATTTGTTTCATAACTTCTGTTAGTTTCACTGTGTCCTTGTTTAGTTTCTGTTTCCATGATCTGTCCATTGGTGAAAGTGGTGTGTTGAAGTCTCCCACTATTATTGTGTGAGGTGCAATGTGTGCTTTGAGCTTTACTAAAGTTTCTTTAATGAATGTGGCTGCCATTGTATTTGGAGCATAGATATTCAGAATTGAGAGTTCCTCTTGGAAGATTTTACATTTGATGAGTATGAAGTGCCCCTCCTTGTCTTTTTTGATTACTTTGGGTTGGAAATCAATTTTGTTAGATATTAGAATGGCTACTCCAGCTTGTTTCTTCACACCATTTGCTTGTTAAATTGTTTTCCAGCCTTTTACTCTGAGGTAGTGTCTGTCTTTTTCCCTGAGATGAGTTTCCTGTAGGCAGCAAAATGTTGGGTCTCATTTGTGTAGCCAGTTTGTTAGTCTGTAACTTTTTATTGGGGAGTTGAGTCTAGTGATATTCAGAGATATTAAGGAAAAGTAATTGTTGCTTCCTATTATTTTTGTTGTTAGAGTTGATATTCTGTTCTTGTGGCTGTCTTCTTTAGGTTTGTTGAAGGATTACTTTCTTGCTTTTTCTAGGGCATGGTTTCCATCCTTGTAATGGTTTTTTCTGTTATTATCCTGTGAAGGGCTGGATTCGTGGAAAGATAATGTGTGAATTTGGTTTTTTCGTGGAATACTTTGGTTTCTCCGTCTATGGTAATTAAGAGTTTTGCTGGGTATAGTAGCCTGGGCTGGAATTTGTGTTCTCTTAGTGTCTGTATAACATCTGTCCAGGCTCTTCTGGCTTTCATAGTCTCTGGTGAAAAATCTGGTGTAATTCTGATAGGCTTGCCTTTATATATTACTTGACCTTTTTCCCTTACTGATTTTAGTATTCTATCTTTATTTAGTGCATTTGTTGTTCTGATTATTATGTGTCGGTAGGAATTTCTTTTCTGGTCCAGTCTATTTGGAGTTCTGTAGGCTTCTTGTACGTTCATGGGCATTTCTTTCTTTAGATTTGGGAAGTTTTCTTCTATAATTTTGTTGAACATATTTGCTGGTCCTTTGAATTGAAAAATCTTCATTCTCATCCACTCCTATTATTCGTAGGTTTGGTCTTCTCATTGTGTCCTGGATTTCCTGGATGTTTTGAGTTAGGATCTTTTTGCATTTTCCACTTTCTTTGATTGTTGTGCCGATGTTCTGTATGGAATCTTCTGCACCTGAGATTCTCTCTTCCATCTCTTGTATTCTATTGCTGATGCTCGCATCTATGGTTCCAGATTTCTTTCCTAGTGTTCCTATCTCCAGCATTGCCTCACTTTGGGTTTTCTTTATTGTGTCTACTTCCCTTTTTAGGTCTTGGACGGTTTTATTCAATTCCATCACCTCTTTGGTTGTGTTTTCCTGCAATTCTTTAAGGGATTTTTATGCTTCCTCTTTAATGTCTTCTACCTGTTTAGCAGTGTTCTCCTGTATTTCTTTAAGTGAGTTATTTAAGTCCTTCTTTATGTCCTCTGCCATCATCATGAGATATGCTTTTAAATCCAGGTCTAGCTTTTCAGGTGTGTTGGGGTGCCCTGGACTGAGCGAAGTGGGAGTGCTGGGTTCTGATGATGGTGAGTGGTCCTGGTTTCTGTTAGTAAGATTCTTACATTTACCTTTTGCCATCTGGTAATCTCTGGCATTAGTTGTTATAGTTGTCTCTGTTTAGAGATTGTTCCTCTGGTGATTTTGTTACCCTCTATCAGCAGACCTCGGAGACTAGATCTCTCCTCTGAGTTTCAGTGGTCAGAACAGTCTCTGCAGGCAAGCTCTCCTCTTTCAGGGAAGGTGCACAGTTATCTGGTGTTTGGACCTCCTCCTGGCCAAAGATGAAGGCCCAAAACAGGATCTTTCCCAGAAGCTGTGTTGCTTTGGCCTGTCACAGAAGCCGTTGTTTCAGTAGTCCACACTCTCACCTGTGTAGACTACTTTCCGTGGAGTCCTGAAACCAAGATGGCTCCAGAGGATCCTGAGGCAAAGGCCTCCCTGGCTGGGTGGACACCTGTCCTCTGGCCAGGAAGGTGGCCGGATGTCTGGAGCCTGAAAACGGTGCTGCCCCAGAAGCTATGTGGCTCTTGCCTGTCCCAGAAGCTGCTAGCTTCTGTAGTCCACACTCTCACCTATGCAGACTGCCCGCCGTGTTGTCCTGGAACTGAGAAGCCTCCCAGGCTGGGCGGACACCTGTCCTCTGGCCCTGAAGGTAGCTGGTTGTCTGGAGCTGAAAATGGTGGTGCCTCAGGAGCTCTGTGGCTCTCGCCTGTCCCAGAAGCTGCTAGCCTCTGTAGTCCACACTCTCACCTGCAGACTGCCTGCCGCGAAGTCCCGGAACAAAGGTCGACAACTTGTATTTTTAAAAAGCAGAGAATGAGTTCTCTGCACAGGATAATGTGTCGATGAGATGAGAGGAGTCTGCAGAGTGACTTGGTCTTCAATTAGTTAGCAGGGGAGTAAAGAAATGAGCAGGCTCAAAGGAGGGTTTCATAGGTTGATTTAGTTCCAAACCCATCATTTCACATTGGGTCATCTACCACTTAGAGTTACCATAATGGTTGCACTAAGTTCACTCATAAGAAATAAATTTAAAAAACCTTTGAGAATTAATGCTGAATGAAAATACAGCATTATTATATGGGGATAGTGAACTAAAGGCAGCAAATCATGCTGGAAAGGAACAGTGTGGATTAGAAAGCAGAGTTCTGCACCAAGAAGAAAAGCAACTCTGCATGAAATATGGCAATGATGAGGGGCGCTGGAGTCACATTGTACATATGGAGCATTTTCTGTAGAAAGAGAAGCATTTCACAGTTCTTAGTGGTATCTGTTTTGTTTACCTTTTTATAATTAGTTTTCTATGCACATATGTGTCTTCGTGGGTGTGTAGCACATGTATGATCCTCTTGGAACAACAGATATAGGTGATTATGAGCCATCCCATGTTAGTCCTGGGAACTGAACCCAGGTCTTCTGCAAGACAACAGGTGCTCTTCACTGATGAGCCACCTGTCATTTTTAAAAATTATTTGATATTTTATTTATTTACATTTCAAATGTTATCCCCTTTCCTGATTTACACCCCAGAAACCCACTATCCTATCCTCCTGCTTCTATGAGGGTGTACCCCACCCACCAACCCACTCTTGCCTCACTGCCATCACATTCCCCTACACAGGACCATTGAGCCTTCTCGGGACCAAGGTCCTCTTCTCCGATTGATGCCCAACAAGGCCATCCTCTGCTACATATGTGGCTGGAGCCATGGATCACTCCACGTGTACTCCTTGGTTGATGTTCTAGACCCTGGGAGCTCTGGTTGGTTGATATGGTTGTTCTTCCTATGGGGTTACAAACCCCTTCAGAGCCATCTGTCTTAACATTGACAGCTATTTTGCAGTGAGAGTGTTCCTGGGTGGGTTTATTTCATTGAAGAGAGAACTTTTTAATGATCTTGATATGTAACATCAAATTAGTTCCCAAAGGCTTTGTTGGTTCACTGATTCCTTTATTTTGAGTTTTAGAACAAGTGTGTAATATTGCATCCTCATGGCAGTGGCAGTGGGATTGGAATCGCAGCCACAGTATAAGAAATTGAACATCTGTCCTTGGACTTACACAAGATCCAACAGTAGGTTTTCTAAACCTCCTCTCCTTACACTGCCCCACAGGCTGTCTACATTTCTTCTTCATTGTATTATTATCACAGCTTAATTTAAGCTTGTATAACATGGAGAAGCCTCAGGAAGTATATGGATGGCCATCCTAGGGAATCATGATAAAGAAAATACTCTATGTCAGATTCCAGATCAATTGATACTTGAATGCTGTAGAGACCAGTGCATAAGAGAAACAAGCCACTCACACATTACAGGACTCATTAGGGATTGGAATAGGGTTTATAATAATAACATGTAGAAAAAAATTCATTAAGAATATAGATAATAGCTAAGAGGTAGCTCTGGGGTAGAGAGGTTGTCTAAAATGCATGAGGCCATGAGTGAGATTCCTAGCCCTGAAAGACTAACATAATAAATTTAAGAACATATCAGATAAATACAGTGATAGTAATGGTTATTATACTTGCATTGCTTATAAATGAAGTCATGTCCTCATTATTTAACTCATCTATGTAGAATTCTTTTTTCTGTTCTATCTATAGGGGAAGAAAATTAAATGGCCTGAAACTGATAAATCCCTGTGCTTGAGAATATAGAATATTTAATTATCGAATGCAGGAAGAGTTGGGAAAGCAGATTGAATTAATCGACAGAGGATTATTTGAGATCCACTGAAATTATATGAGTTGTCAAGGAGTCCACGTTTTCTAACTGCTAACGGAGTGTTTTCTCCACTCTAGGCAACAAGTAATACAGAGTGCTCTTATCAGCTTCACTCCGAAGTGATTATAACTAAAAGTTTAATTTTCTCAAAGCAAACTCCAAGGAAATGAGTCCATTTCAACGCTGACAAAAATGCTAATTTTGCTTTCAAAATGTTCATTTTCAAAATGTAAACATTTCACCAACCGTACAGAGTATAGCTCTTGGGGAAAAAAACACTTAAAGAAATATTTGTTTCTAAGGCATTGCATTTCAAAGTAGATGGTGCTAAGTGGAGAGGGTGAAAATATGAACTAAAAGTCAGCTTGATTTTTTATTCACATTAAAATCTCACACTCTCTGGTCCTTCATGGTCACTTCTTACCAGAGCTCATGCAGGGTCTTAGAATCTCTTTCCAAACTCAGGCTGGTTCTCTGGAAATGCATTCCCAAACTTGCTGAAGGTAAGTCATTTTAATTTTTCCCTTTATTTAGATCTTCCTTTCCTTTTGTGCTTTCTCACACACTAGAGTATGTACTAGTAACATCTTGGTGATATGTTTTTAATAAAAATGTTTTCCTCCCATTTGATAAGCAATCATCATAATCATGGCTATAAGCTATATGGAAGTAAAATATTTTAAAACTTCATGTGGGCTGGTTTGTGTCTCTGTGTGTGTTGTGTATGGTGTGTGCACGTGTGGTGTGTGTATGTGGTATATGTATGTGGTATACATGTGTGGGGTGTGTGTTTGTGTGTGTGTGTGTGTGGGTACACCATTAAATGTAGGTATAATTGGCTAGTAACAAAGAGTTATAGTTTGCTGTATCAATGTGTTTGGACATATGACATACACCAATGAAAATCATTGCCCCTAGCAAGATAATAAATACCCACTCTACACTCACAAACCTATCGTATCCCTACACTTAGTGCCTTACTTCTTACATCCTCGATGACTTAAGGGTAATTTCTTCCTTTTCAGTAATTTTATGTGAGTTAATTTTCACCTTTACTTGATTTTGAGCTTAGGGGTGGAATGGCTAGAACTTAAGATAAATACGTGTTCACCTCTTTAAGAAAACTTTGAACTATCTTATCATGAAGTTGAACCATTCACCAAGACCATTAGTAGTTCATTAAAGGACTTAGGCATCCATGTTCTTGGTGAACATTATTAGGATTTCACTTTTCATTCTGTTCTATTTTAGAGCATCTCACCGTGATTTTAAATCGTAACTGTGTAACAGCTAGTGAAACTAAGCTCCTTCTCTCCTTACCTGCAACAACACAGGGAAAGTGAATTTGACTCCTGCATAGATAAGCTGGGTTTTACAAACACTGCTCTCTTCGGCCTAAAGCTCTCCCAGCTGAGCTTCTTCCACCCTGGAAGGATCAAACAGGAATGGAGGGTATATGCAGAAATATACCTAAAACTAAGAGCCATTTGAGAAGTTAGATGGAAACTAATACAGTAGATGCTTCCTACAGCACATACATATTTGAAAGCAATCCAAATGCAATCACCAAAGAATAAGGGAATCCACCCCAACAGGATATCTCTAATCACCATAGGAAGCTTCCAGTACCCACAATGGGTTATATCTAATCAAGTTGTTAGCAGAGGGAAGAGAGCCCATGGCAATGTCCATCAACCCACCCACGCTATTCCCAAACTTTTAGGTAGCTCTCTACAAACTGATAGTAAGGCCCTATTTCTGAAGACAACACCTATATAACTCATTGAGCACAGAGAGTCAAGCTGTTGCCTACCTACTGCCTAGTCAGTCTTACTGACTAGTGACCAACTAGAAATATACTCTGCATGTTAGAAAAGGAGAAAGGTAAACACCATCCCAGCTGCACTCTTCATTTCCAAGAGTGACCTGCCTGCAAGATACACTGATGCTATATCGAAACAGTGCTCGTGGGAGGAGCCAACCAATATCTGATTTGCCTAAGGCCTACTCCATGAGATGGAACCTGTTCCCAACACTGCTTAGATGGTCAAGAATGGGAGACTAGACAGACCAGGGACCCAAGGGGAAATCAAATGATACTGTTCTAAAAACTAAAAGTAAAAACAAAATGTCACAATGAGTTGATACCAACTGAGATTCTGCTATGCTTATAACTCAGTTCCTTGCTCAGCTATCATCTGAGAAGCTTTCTCCTGCAATAGATGGGAACAAGAACAGAGACACACAGCCTGACAGTTTGGAGACAGTGATAGACCTTGGAACACTCAGCCAGAAATGAGATATCTCTATCAAATGCCTCCCCTTGAGGCTCATGGAACTCTGCAAACAGGAAGCAATGGAGAAGCTAGAGAAAGCACCCAAGGAGCTGAAGGGATCTCCAACCCTATAGGTGGAACAACAATATGAACTAAACAGTACCCCCAGAGCTCGTGTCTCTAACTGCATATGTAGCAAAAGATGGCCTATCCATCACTGGAAAGAGAGGCCCCTTTTTATTGCAAACTTTATATGCCCCAGTACAGGGGAATGCCAGGGCCAAGAAGAGGGAGTGGGTGTGTAGGGGAGCAGGGTGGGGGTGGGTATAGGGAACTTTTGGGATAGTATATAAAGAAAATATCTAGTAAAACAAATAAGAAAATGTTTAAGAGCCAGAGGGAATGGAAGACACCATGCCATCAAGGCCTTCAAGTCACAAAGCTGGAATACATATGAACCTCCCGAAGCTGAGGTGGGTGCTTAGGGGCCTAGGATGCCAAGTGAGGTCTTAGAGCAAAAGGAGACATGGACACATGTTCCATGCATAACCCAGAACCTGTCTCAAATTGACAGCCACTGGCAAATGAAAAATTAGTTTTCTCCAAGGAGTCTCAGTGTGGAAACAAACAGTTGGCCCCATTCCCCACAGCAGATGACCAACAGAAAACTAACTCTATGGCATCCTTAGAGTATCCCTGTCTCATGATGTTACGTAGGGCATTTGGTTTTTGTTTGCTTACCTTGCAGGTCCTTTGTGTATATATTATGGCCTCTGATTTTGTGTTTTTATGGAATTTCTTCACATGTAAATATGTGTCTCTACATCAATATGCTTCTTGTCTTTTGGGGGCTCTTTTTCTTGTTTGTTTGTTTGTTTTTGTCCTATTTTGATTTCTTTGGTTTTGATTTATCTTATTACATTATATTTGCCTGTTTGTTTCCTAAAGAGAGACAGAAAGGGTATGGGTCTGGATGGGAAGTGAGGTAAGGAGGAACTGGCAGGAGTGGAGGAAGGGGAAACTGTAATTTGAATATATTGTGTGGAAAAATACTGTTTCCAATAAAGTAAACAAAATAAACAAAACAGGACAGCACGGATGTGTACCCACCAAGGTCAAGGCTGTTAGATCTCATCTAATGTGAAACACCAAACACACACTCATGTCTTCTCAGTCTAATTGGTAGAAGTGATTGGAACTCTGATCACATAAATGGAAGGGAACTTAGGGCTGTCTAAAACACTCACAGTAAGAGTTTTTTTCTAGAATTATTTATTGTAACAAGCAGAACACTTTTTTCCTCCAGAAAACTGTTGATGGCCTATGATATGTAAAATGAAATGATCAAAATCAAACAAGCAGAAAAAAAATTCAAAAGGAGACACACGCTGAGACGGAAGAGCAGCTGATAAAATGGTGGGGGTGGAGGGGGATACAGCTCTAAGTGTTTGAAGAGAAATGTTTATCAAGTCAGAGCTTGATGCTTACCAATTAGCCTTCCCTTGTGAACGCAATGAAAGGAGAAAAGGCATTTGAAGATAAGTGGGATCTATCAAAGTTGGCAAATCATGTACTGTTTTTCCAGACCATAAAAATGCACTTCACTAAAATAAGGAATAAATTTATTTCACCACTCACTTATTAATTCAATAATATGTATTGAATGATGGCTGTATCCTAGGCAGTGTGCTCCAGTTCCTCTGAAACCACACAAATTTTCCCTCTATAGATATGCAAGAACCAAATGAGTCATAAAGTAGTAGAAATTAATGCACGTGGGTCCCTAGAATCTAATTATGGATTTCTGAAATGTTAAATAACATTTCTCTTGTAGGGTAGGAATTTGTCTACTATTGACATGGTTTATGGTTAACCACTTTACTTGCTAAGGTCACCAAGCTCTCTGACAAATCCAATTGATAGAAAATTTCTGGTAACTTACTACTTACATGAACTAGCAGTAACCAACTACTAAATAAAAGATTATGAAGTTATTTGCTCCATTCATGATAATATTCAAAAATGACCGTGGGATAATCCAATATCTGCTATAAAGTCTTGGGTTTTTATGTAACAGTAGAAAGTAACAATATCCAATTCTGTATTTCTAAATAATTTAGAATTTACTCCATGTCAACGATGAATTTCAGCTTCTTAATCTGGGCTCTAAGTCATGAGATGACCAGTAGGAGGGAGAAATATTTTGTCTTTATGATTCTCCTGTCCCAGAGTCTTTGGATAGACCCATTCTTGATAATCTATTGAAATACCTTACGGGCTGCATTTATTTATTTATTTACTTACTTACTTACTTATTTATTTATTTAGTAAGAATAGCAAACATTAAGATCTTTTCTGGGCAGTGACGATTGAATGGGGTCTCAGGCCATAAGCTGGCGGGCTAATTGGCTCCAGAATAAGTATGATGATTGTTAAAAAATTCCTCCCCTAAAGCAACTGGAAACTGAGTGGAAAGGAAGTCTGCCCTCTTTACAAACTCATGCTATTTTACGCATTTACTTCATATAATTGAAGTGTTTTGTTAGATGCACACAGAAGACGAGATCAGGACTCATAGAGAGAAGACTCTCAAAAAATAAAAAAAGAAAGAAAGAAAGAAAAGAAAAGAAAAACCCATAAATTTCTTTACCATTATTTTCACATTCCTTGTTGACTTACATGCCTCTCTTGCAATAAATAATTTACTGTAATAAAAAATTTACTACACTAAAACTATCATTAAGGTCACTGGAAGAATAAATCATCACGTTTTACAGAGTATGCCTCACTAACAAACTTTATTGCTTGGAGTTTTATTTGCTGGGAGATAGGACAAGCAAGACACTTAGAGGAAGGAAGGATTTCTAAATGAAAATTAAAACGTTCCTACAGAAAGCCGCCCGGATTGAACTTGACCTCTGGGAAACAAATCAAAGACCCTCATAAAAGCTGTGCTTCTTGCCACATCAGAGTTATTTTTATGGACAAAATTTCTAGTGCTATCTCTAGCAATGCACACACTTATGACTCTCAAAGGAAAGGGCAAGTCCTGATGACAGCTTGTTAGTTAGCATCCTTCAAACACAATATGGACACTTTCAAACCACTTGTATCCTGGAATACTCATAAAGCATCAAGATTCTAAGATTACATAGCCGATTTTAGCCTGTGTCTCCATGTGCAGAGGTGTGTGTGTATGTGTGTGTGTGTGTGTGTGTGTGTGTGTGTGTGTGTGTGTGTGTGTATAGATACACATGTGTAACTTGTATAATGTGCCAAGTTTATTAAAACAGTTTTAATAATGTCTTAATAAATGGAATGTATCTAATAATGTAAATAAATTATGATTTAATCCTATGATATAATTGTCAAGATAAAATCTTAGATACAATCTAAATTACTTTGGAAACTCAATGTCTTTTCCAGGGATAATGGATGAGGTAGTGTTCAAATGTTAAATGGTATTTTTAAAAGGATTCCCAGATGTTATTCATATAGGCAGGTGCACCTTGCACTTAGAAAATGTATAATTCATAAATTTTGTTTACTTATTTATACTTATCATATATCCAAAGGGCAAGTACTCTTCGCATTAAGTGGTGATTCCATAAAGGGTCTTCCTGATCATAATAGTGACTATTCCCAAGATACACTCTTACTCCAGCTTCACTTCCCATCTTTAATTTTACAACTACATTATTCAATGATTTGTCGATTCGTTTAATCAACAAGCACTTATCTCTTCTTGCTGGCCAGGATCAAGTAGAGACAATGCTTGATGCAGGGAACGTTGAAGCTGAGTAGATGACAGCCATCACAGAAGGTGATGTTTTAAGCAGCAAAAGCCAGACTACTGCTAGAGCAATAGTAAAAATGTAATAGTAATAACAGATCAATAGTAATAATGATGTTGAAATCACTTGTAATGCTTCTACAAGTTAGATAAAAACAACGTGCAGTCATATTCCAAAATGTTGGGGAAAGCCAAACTTTCACTTCTTCTTTTGCCATTGTTTTTTTTACTACTAAATTTTGACTAAATTCTCAGTCTGTAGAAAAGTGTATAATTTCTTTGGTATAATGGTACAAGGCTTTTGTTATTTCCCAAGGGTGGTAGATTGATAGCAAGAATAATTTGGTCTTTATACAGCTGTACACCAGGACTAATGTGCACTCAGATAAGGTGAGATGGCACTGAAGAATAGAAGAAAGTCCAGGTACATTGTTTAAGAGAGGTGATGAGCAAGGCTCACCCAGGCCAGGAAGAACAGCAAATAAAACATGCCAATCTTAGAATCAGCAGGCAACATTATCTATCCTTAGCATCTCAGCCAGAACATGACTCAGGATGATAAAACAGAAAAAGACTGTATGGAAGAGATGACTTACAAAGGGACTGGAAGGATGGCATAGCCCAGCAAGAGAGGGTGTGTGGCCCACCATGCTAAGAATCAAGGCGTAATCGTACAACCCAAGAGTATGCCAATACAGTTAAATGCAAAAATTGACAGGCATGGAAGGAAAAGAAGAAGATAGTTAAATTTGAATTTTTCAGAGTCAAGGCCCTTAGTGCCAAAACAATATATAATCACAGATATTATATTTTCCAACAAAAATAGGGATTTCTTCCAGAAATTTGGAAATATAGGGTACAATAGTTCAAACTCTACTAACTTTAGAGTGCATTTACCTTTTAAAAAGAACTGTTTATTATTTTAATTTATGTAAATGATTATTATGCCTGTATATATGTATGTGCACGGTGTGCAGACTTGGTTGGACCTTATAGAGGCCAGAAGAGGAGGTTGGAGTCCCTGAGAACTGGAGTTAAAGACATTTGTTAGCTACTGTGGATTCTGGGAATAGAACTCAGGCACTCTGCAAGAATAACAAGTGCTGTTAACCATTGAGCTATCTCTCCAGCCCTGAGTACAGTCACCATTGAGGGCTGGTGAGAAGAGCAGTAAGCCAGGCATAGTGGCACACACTTCAATCCCAGCACTCAGAAAGCCAAGGCAGGTAGGTCTTTGTGGGTTGGCAGCCAGCCTAGTCTATAAAGAGAGTTCCAGAACAGCCAGGGCTATATGGAGAGAGCTGGTATAAATAAGCAAATAGATGAATAAATAAGTAAATAAATAACTAATAAATTAGAAGTACAGAAGGAAAAATAAGACTTGGAATCACAGATGTGAAAATTCAATAGTAACCCTGGAAAGACTAGACTAATGTAGTCTAGTAGTAGAAGCTAAAACACTTATTCATGTTAATCCCTGCCTGAATACAAGACCTTGCCTGGAAACAATGATCACAGAGATTTCCTAGGAAACATGCAAAAGATCAGCTGAAGGAAGAGAATCAGGCGACTTGCACTAGAGATGAAAGTGTGCTGAAAATACCTATTTCCATTGAGAGATCTCCAAAGATGGCTTCGTATATCAGAAAACATAGCTTTGTGAGCATGTGCATTTGTGCATTTTATGTAAAATCAAATATACAAATATTATGCGTCAGAGTAGAATAATATCGTGTATAGGCTGGTGATCTAATCAGTATTTTAGAAATGGCTGCCACATGACAGGAAAAAAAGAAACTGATCTCAACACTGATACATCCTTTGGGTCTTTGGTGGTTTCTTTGCCGGTTTTAAACACATGCACAGTTGCTAATGTAATCTCCAGTGTCCTCTGAGAAGAGGAAAAATCTTACTGAAGTTAAAGAGCAATTCTTACTTTCACTAACTTCCAAACTGCATCCTTCTTGAAAGTGGTGAAGCATGCTTCCAGCCCTAGCCATCATTTCTACCCTTGTTACTAACTGCTTAGAAATGGCTAATGCAGCCCTCAATTTCATTAATGGAATCATAATGCCCAGATGTAAGTGTTAATAGCCCCTCTCTACCCTGGGCTGGGCAGACCACATGCAGATTACCATGTTCCTGTTCAGAAGCAAATTTTGAAAGGGTCATTGACAAATGGTAATACATTCATTTAAAGGAGGATTATCAGGATGCTGAATGCCAAATGAGGGACATTAAAGAAATTGAGGGTGTTTAACCTTGAGAGGGAAAGCTCTGGAATGGAGGACATGATGGATCTCATAGGGTCCCTGAAGTTTTGTAGTGTGGAAGAGACATTAGGCTGCTTCCTGAGGTGGAAGTGTCTGGGAATCAAATTGCTGCTTAGTGTCAAAGAACAAGTCAAAAGTGTCTGCTGGGCTCTCTGCTCACCCTTCTGGAGAAGGCTCCACTAAAGGCTAAAGCATCTCATGGCAAATGTACTTATTGAGTTAGAAGGTAAGGTGAACTGGCCAGAACCATAGTTCAGGCATCGTCAAAGACCCAGACAGTATATGAAAGTGCCTTAGTTACTATGAAGAGATACCAAGATCAAAGTAACTCTTATAAAAGGAAGCATTGGGGGCTTGAGTACAGTTTTATAGTGTTAGTCCATTATCATCACAGCAGGAAGCATGGCAGCACAAAGGCAGGCATGACGTGGAGAAGTAGCTGCAAGCTACATCCTGATTCCCACGAAGGCAAGCAGGCACACAGACAGACAGAAGAGGGGAGAGGGACAGAAGGAGAGAGGGGGAGGGAGAGAGAAATGGAGAGAGAGAGAGAGAGAGCGCCCTAGTAACCAACAAGGCCACAGCTAAATCTTCCCTGACTTCTCATGGACTGGAGACTACACATTCAAGAGTATACAGGGCCAATCTCATTCAAACCTCCACCGAGAGGAAACTGATAAGCACCCAGAGATGAGCATATGACAGGCTACAAAATGATGAACACTCTACCACCACCAGGCTGATGGCATTCATATTCATATCTGAAGCAATTAAACACACATGTGTAAGTGAATTGGCACAAACAGGATGAATATGGTGTCTGTGTGTGTGTGTGTTTGTGTGTTTGTGTGTGTGTGCACCAGCGAGGCACACTCGCACACACGTGACAATGCCTTAAATCTGCTATTCCCTATGCCTCTTCTAAAGTAAACATTCTCCCACTTCAAGGCTATCTTCTTTAGATTATGCAATATTTTATAGTAATGCTCACTGATCATTTAATGATCACTAATAATTTTCCACTTAACTTACCTTGTACTGAAGCTGAAAAAAAATATCCCATCAGTATTACACAGGAAAATTTAACTTTCTTTGCAAGAATGTATTTACTCCAAAGCCTCTAGAAACTCAAGGTTAATAAAAACTAATAGCAGTGGTTCTCATTAATGGTATGATCTTCCTTGGTAGAGATAAGTAAACAGAAAGTTTCTTCCTTGAACTATTGGTATCTGTTTCCCTCTTTCCTTAGTATTTCATAGTAAGTGGTGTATTTATAATTAATATGGGGAAAAACAAATAAAAATAACAACTGTTGTGTGAGCAACTGCCCCAGCACCTAAACAGATGAATTATGCTCTTAGCATTGTTTGAAACATTGTTATCCGTCGTGTGCCTCCGGAGAACTGTTCTGAGAAATGCATCAGCTGGCAATCCTGTTATCATGGAATATACGTACAAAAACTGAATGTTGTTGCCTACTGCACACCTGGGCTATGGGGTGTAGTTGGAAATGCCATGCAATCCAATAACAACAGGCATTATAATACTACCTACTGCTCCTTGTGCCCAGTGAACAAACGAGAAATCGTAACTCAAGATGGAGCTCAAGAGAATATGACTAAATCGAAAGCTTGCAAAGCACGAGGTGGAAAAGGCTCTTCCAGCATAGTATAACCCAGCATGAAGTTTTATAATGAAATTTTAAATAAGAGAAACCGTTTAACATAATTATAAATTATGGCAAATATAGAAAGGAGAACAAAATTGTTTATTAATAAGTATATCCTATACATTGCTGTGTGAGATGTATTTTTATGTGGTTGGCAGTGCAGGGAATTTGATTACATTGGCAATACCCAGGCACACAAGCAATGTATATTCGTGAGCTTATGATGGCTGTGATAGCATTAGTCGATGCTTTCAGGCACATTGTAATCATATGGGATCACTGTTGTACATGAAATTGTAATTGCACATGACTGTAATTAAATATAAAGTCCATCTTGACAAATTTATGAAATATGAAAAGTATGTATGACACACAAATAGTCAGATCATTAACAATATCATATATATTTAGTGCCAAAAAATAATTTCTATTGGAAGCGGTCATAAATACAGAATATGTTTGAGTTTACTGAAAAGATATATTCTACTTGTTTCAACATTACTAAAATATTACTTTGAACCTCTGATATTTGAAGTGTCTAGTATGTGTTTCTCTTCGTGGGGTTGGGGGAAGGTATGAGGGAAATAGTTCAAGCTATAATAGACTTTTCACTCGGTTCATTGTTCTCACCCAATAGAAAGGAAAGCTCCCTGTTTTGCCTATTTCAGAGCTGTCATTAGGTACTGTAAAGGATTGGGGAGAATCAAAAAAGGGGTAAGTAATCACCTGGCTTCACATAGACACCATCTGAACGCTCCAAGTCGGGTAACGTTCTCAATCCTATATTTACACACTGTCCTCTAGAAAACTCCAGATTACTCTGCTAATCCCCATAGGTCTGCTTCTCTTCCCACAGAGGAGAGAGATGTAATTAGGAAAGAGCTTTGATCTACACACAACTTGCCTCCTGATCACACCATTGCCTTTTCTGGGTCTAATGGATGAAATATCTATGCTCTTCAAGTTAAACCACCCTTCCTGTGAGCACTGAGTCTGAACCTTTCCAACCCACTTAAAGGTCTTACTCCATTTCCCTGGTTTTCCTTCATACCCAGTTTATTCACCTTGACTGGACCTCCCTTGTTCTTATCAGCACAGGGCAATGGAGGGACAAAGAAACCCTTCTGGGGTGCAGCTTCAGTCTTTCTTCATTACTCTATTTCCTTTTCTTTAAGGTATAGCAGTAAGACTTTAGGCTGCTTAAGGGTACAGATTCTGGAGTCAAAAGTCTTGGCTTCAAAACTTGGCTGCATTTCTTACCAGTGTCTGGCATTGGGACAGTCCTTTCACCTCACTGTGTGACCCAGTTTAAGATAAGGTAACTCCACAGAAATGACAGGTCATAAACATGGGGAAACAACTTAAAGAATATGTGCTCACTCGTTATTGTTGTAAAACAAAGGATTGTCAGCGGAAGTCACTTGAGATAACATCTACCTCACTCTTCCTGTAGGTTTGAAGTCCAAGCATGGTGAAACTTAGGTGGGACCTCACCTTAGAGCATCAGACTGCCTGTGTCTCTTCTCCAGGATTGGCTGGTGCTCACTCGGGTTGTTGGTAAAGGTCCCTTTCTCGTGGATGATTTTTTTTTTCTATCTGTCCATTGGAGGTTACAGCTTAAGTCCAAGAAGCCACTTATAATTCTTAAGGCTTTTTAGTTTCTTCCACACAGACTTCTCCAACATGACTGTGTATTTTATCAGTTCCAACAGGAGACTCTCTCATCCAAAGGAAGATCTAACCTGTCCTGTGAGGACTTTCTAAATCAGGATTAGGATCTAGAAAGGTCTCTTCAGAGAAACTTCTGCCTTTCAATGTCTGTTGGCTAAAAGCAACCGTAGCTCTTATCACACATAAAGAAAGGGAAGTATGTTGGTGTGAGTACCAGGCACCGGAATGATGGGCCAACCCCCATCCCCTCCCCAAAAGGGGAGAAATGTAATTTAATGTTAAAAATGAATGGGCTCAGGCTGCATAGACTAAATATAGAAGGGGATTAGTAATACATGGTTTATAAAAATTTCAAAGCAAATTTCAGAACAATAACTTCATGTAATGCTACTTTTAAAAATGTATGCATGTACATCTACTCGCCTATGCATTCCATTCATCTGTATTTTTATAATTTAATGGGGAAGCAGATACAGAATCATACCCAGCAGATTGCTAAACATTTCTTATTAGTTGAATATTTATAGCATGCAACTGTTTTTTGCATATTTTATAGAATTTGCAGTTTTGGCCACACAATGAATTTTTGCATAGTTTACATAAGGATGATGTTTGTTTACCCATGAATATATTGTGCTGAATACACTTTCCTTCTATTATTCCATTTCTAGCTTACCATTTTATCAAGTGGATATATATATATATATATATATATATATATCCTCAATATATATATATATTCTCAATGTTGTTTATAGAGAGATTTGTACATTAGGATTTAAATACAAAAAATGACAAATACTATGTATATATTATTGGAACAGTAAAAATGAGAAGGGTACTTGGATAAGGAACTGCAAGGGCTACAGAAACTACAGTACACAAATTACAGATTGCAGCAGGTACAATGTAAGCCCATTTCTGTCCTAATAGTTATAAAGTTCTTCTCTTAATAAACTGTATCCTACATCAGCATATATTTATTCTGCATTTCTTTTCTCCTTGTCCTTAAGGACAATTGGATCATGTAGTATCTTTTGCTGCTCTCATTATTACTTTGGGTACTAAGGTTAATGGGATCTCATCAAAGGAGGAGGCAACCAGTCAGCTTTTTTCTAGGCTTCTGTGCTGCAGCACACAGTAAGGATCAACTTTTCCTTTAGAGTCATAGTAACTCTGGTCTAAAATCCCATACAAGCCCAGCTGCTCTTGCTTCTTCCTACTTGGCTTCAAATTTCTTCTATAGTAGTGGTGAACGAGGATCGCATGGAAGAAAGTGAGCACAAAGTTCTGAGGTGAAAGAAAGGCATCCTGCAAAATGTCTCAGACGTGCAAGGCTCATTGCAAGTAGACCTAAATCTGCAAGCAATTTGCTTAAAGATGGTATTATGGGATGGATGAACAGTAACAGTGCATGGAGCCTCAGGGGAGTAGGGAAAGATGTGTCCTGTACATTGGACAAAGCCCAGGAGACATGGATAGAGAAAACGTATCCCAAGAGTACTGAATTTAACTCAGTTACTTTGATTCGGTACCACAATTAGCTGAGAAATTATTTATGAGAATTCTTTTTCAGTCAGTAGGATGGTGAGGGTTGGTGGTTGGGAGAAAACAAACCTTGTGGCTTCGGGGAAGCAATAACTGAACCTCAAGTCATTTCTAGTTGTCTAGACTTTCAGCATATGCCTCACTAAAGCAATCGTCACTTTCTACACTAATCTTTTATTCCCTTCAAGACCAGAATCCTTAGTGGTACTTATTTGAGCAATGGACTCAATGTGTTATGTTTGTGATATATGTGTATACAGAAATGCATATATGCATTGAATAACAACCAATGAAAGGAGAGGTTAGGAATTGGGAAGAGAGTGGGGAAATAGCGTTTGGAGGGAGAAATAAGGGGTGGGGGAGAAATGTAACTTAGTTTTTGTCTCAAAACTAACAAAGAAAAAATGAATATAATTTTTAGCTCCGAATAATTTTTGATTTCAGGGTAAGTTGCAAAACTAACATGGAAAGCTTTTCCCCCGCAGCTCCTCCAGTATTTACAATACATGAAATTCTTTTTTTTTTTTTTAAGCACATCCATGCCCAGTGCTAGAGTCTGCACAGTCTGTTTGCTCTCATGACTTCTGTCATTTTTTAAAATATTTTTTATTATTACGTATTTTCCTCAATTACATTTAGAATGCTATCCCAAAAGTTGTCCCCCATACCCTTCCCCCCCCCACTTCCCTACCCACCCATTCCCATTTTTTGGCCCTGGCATTCCCCTGTACTGGGGCATATACAGTTTGCGTGTCCAATGGGCCTCTCTTTCCAGTGATGGCTGACTAGGCCATCTTTTGATACATATGCAGCTAGAGTCAAGAGCTCCGGGGTACTGGTTAGTTCATAATGTTGTTGCACCTACAGGGTTGCAGATCTCTTTAGCTCCTTGGATACTTTCTCTAGCTCCTCCATTGGGGGCCCAGTGCTCCATCCAATAGCTGACTGTGAGCATCTACTTATGTGTTTGCTAGGCCCCGGCCTAGTCTCACAAGAGACAGCTATATCAGGGTCCTTTCAGCAAAATCTTGCTAGTGTATGCAATGGTGTCATCGTTTGGAGGCTAATTATGGGATGGATCTAAAGCCATTGTGAGGTTTTAGTCAGAGGTGTGGTCCAGGGCTGGGGAAAGAAGCCAGCTAAGCATGATCTTGCTGCCTGAGCCAGCACTGGTCATTATGCAGCATGCCTCCATGGTCCTTGTTTGATTTTTGGCTGTGAGTCAGCTCCCTGCTGCACACAATAGCAAGCATTTCTGCCTTTAGGCTCCTGCCTTGAGTTTCTGCCTTGGATTTTCTCAATAATTACAATTTCAAAGCAAAAGATAAAATAAACCCTTTCCTACCCACGTGGTTCTTGGTCATTGTATCACAGCAAGAGAATGAAAGTAGATCAGCCAGTCATTAAACATACCCTACAGTCCATGGGTGAGCAGTTAAGCCCCACCTTCTGAAGATGTAAACATATTTGGAGTACTTCTGTAAGAATGGGTCTATTTGTCCTATCTTATTTAATTATTCAATCATATTTATGTATGTATAGTCTTGTGGATATTCTTTTACTCTTAAAATTATAAGTAAATTCTATTTTTATTAGTTTTTCAGAGATCAAATTCTTCTAAACATGTGAATTACAGAGTTTTCCCCACCTTAGTCTCCACACTCCACTGATTTTGGGAGTTCCCTGACTCTATACACAGGGTGAATGCACCTTCATTGTTTTGCTCCACAGCGTCCAGTGTAAACAGCCAAACATAGCAAATGTTAGACTCTTGTTGATAAGTGATAAACAGAGGCAGATGCAGACCACAGGTTGAATTACAGATGCTTTTGTTTACCATAAGCGAATCTAAGTAAAAAAAAAAAAAAATCCATTCAGCCAGGTAATTTCCTGCCCTATCTTTTCCAAATGTCAGTAGAAGAATCAAAGCTTGGAAATGGAAGGCAGGCTAGAGAGATGATGTAGCAGTTAGCAGCACACACTGCTCTGCCATAGGACCCTCATTTGGTTCCCAGAACCTACATGGCAACTCACAGTCACCTGTAAGAGCAGTCCAAGGGAATGCTATGCCCTCTTTTGGCTCCCAATGGTACCAAGAACAGAGGTAGTGAAAAGACATACATTTGAGAAAGCATACATGTACGTACGCATGTATGTATGTATGTACATATGTATGATTATATATGTATGTACATATGTATGTATGATGTATATATGTATGTATGTATGTATGTACATATGTATGTATGTACGTATGTATGTATGTATGTACATATAATTTAAGAACAAATAAAAGGCAAAAAGCAATGCACACCTGGAATCCAACATTTGGAAGACTTATGTGGGAAAAATGACAGCTCAAAGATTTAAATTAAATTAAATTAAATTAAAAACTATCAGTCATGGTGGCACACAACTGTAATCACAAGACTCAAGAAGTGAAGGTGGAAGGATTAGGAATTCAAGCTTAGTTTAAGCAACATAGTGAGATTGGGGCCAGCCTCAGCTACGTGATAGTACATTCAAAGAGAAGAAAAAAAAAAAGGAAGGAAGGAAGGAAGGAAGGAAGGAAGGAAGGAAGGAAGGAAGAGAGGAAGAGAGGAAGAGAGGGAGAGAGGGAGGGAGGGAGGGAGGGTGGGTGGAAGAGAAAGAGAAAGAGAAAGAGAAAGAGAAAGAGAAAGAGAAAGAGAAAGAGAAAGAGAAAGAGAAAGAGAAAGAGAAAGAGAAAGAGAAAGAGAAAGAGAAAAAATCTACAGTTCAGAAAAAGACCTTATCAAGCCAATCCTCTCCTCAAAGGGAAAGAGCTGTTTATATCAAAGCTTATTTCCCACTTAACATAAGCCTTGACTTTGCACATTTTACAATGTCACATTTCTGATACTCTGGCCTTTCCCATAAAAACGACATTTATTGAAAGAGCCACAGATTTTTGAAAACCACAACCCCCAAAGATTCATTTTAAATCAACTTACGCTTTTTAAAACAACATTTACCCAACATAAAAAGGAAACCCTGCAAATTTTAATTACCCTAAGTTTTTTTTAAAAGGTTATTATTGCAATAATCAATTCCAAGGCTGCATATATTAATGAGATAAACACACTATTCTGATACTTGGAAGCTCTTGACCCTAACATACCAGAGATGTGAGACTGTCTAATTAAGATTCACACCGTCACGTGCTGTTACATTTACCAGCCAAGGGATGTGTTTGTTAATTCTTTCCTGTGAGCAAAATGCCAAGTGCTCAAAGGCCAAGTGTAAACAGTCAAAATGAAGCGGAATATTAAGTAATTACATAACAAATTCAGACAGTGTAGACAATAATTATCAAGACCAAAGCATCCTTCATTGGCTCGTGGACATCTAAGCTATCTATTAAAGTACTGGCCCAAGTCCATATAGAAATGACATTGGGTCAAATGTATTTATTAAAATAAATTTGAACAGGCTTGTTTGCTACTTACTATAATTAAGAAAACAAAAGTTAACTGTAAAAAAAGATCATCATATCATAATTGGGATCAGATAAAAGGGACTCCCCTGAGCTTTAAAGTCCTTTTGCCATATAGTTGGAAGAAAATATGCATGTGTTGGGGTAGAGAGAGACTCATAAAGAGGGGCTATTTTTTTAAACTCTAACATCTGAAGTCATTGGATTTTTACAAGGCACTCTACTCAGAAATCTTAGATTTCTAGTATATCTTGAGATAGATTCATTGCTATTTCCACACAGGGCCAAAGCTGAAGGGAACATATAACTTGTCTAGCTTGCTGACAGCTTCGATGGACACCACTTTCTGAGTACCTCCTTTATGGAACCACAGCACCTGGTCCCCAATTAACACAGCGATTCATGGAGAAGGACAGGTCACCCCTCTTTGATTCTCTGCTGTAGTGTCCCCGAGATGAGGCAACCCTGAATGGCATTGGGCAAGTATGAAGGGGGAAAAGAAAGACCCCCCCCCTCCTCCACCATCCCAGGAGCAGAGAGCACCACTGTTCTCTTTGAAAAACAAAAACAAAAAACAACAACAAACAAAAAACAAAACAAAACAAAACAAAAAAACAAAAACAAAAACAAAAAACAAAAAACAAAGTTCAGGTATTCAGCATGGAGAGGTACAAATGGATACTCCAGCTTCTGACAGGCCTGGCACTCACACTTCTTACCCTGCTCCTGGCAGTCATTTCAAAGCAGAGTTTCATCTAGCAACTGCAGGACCTCAGACAAGAGACCTCAGGATGTCAGGAATACTGGCTGTTTGCCTCAGCCAAGCCTCGGGATGAAAGAGGTCCTGTTCACCCCTGTTGGAAACTTCCGTTTGCTCCGGTGAGTAGAGAGAAAAGTGCTTGTTTGTGGGGGAAGCCAGGAGTGATCACAACTTCATGAGTCAGAAGTGTGTGGCTCTGGGCCAATTACCCAGTTCCCCTGCCCTCTTGTAAAAAAGAAAAAAAATCCTGCTAGTAGAGAGAGCAGTAGAGAGAGCAGAGCTTTTTCTTTGGGGACCAAGCCCCTACCCCATTCCCATTGCTTCTGAAGTCCTCTGTTTCAAAGGGTTCATTAGAAAAGTGAAGAAAGTGAGATGGTTACAGTTGTTTAGGTATATTGGTGCATGCATCTTCTTCTGCAAAAGGTCTGATCAAATATATTCAGTAAGACTTAATGTATGATCATAATTTCCACTAGGCAATGCTGGATATGTTTTTTCTGAGTTTTTTCCTAATGAAAAAAATTAATTAAACCAGCACAGACAGTGTAATCTTCAACAGTTTTCAGCCACCATTTACCCTGATTCAGTCTTCTCTCCAGCTTGCAGAGCTACTGTTGCCTGTAGTTAACATATATCTGTTGTGAGTAAACAATTTGCCTTGTAGTTTTTAACACTGGAGTTTAAATGGAAATAAAATTATCTTTTGGCACCAAGGTATACACTGTGAGCTAACATTGTAGCTCCAATTCCTCAAGAGTCCAGCATGCTTTCTTTGGTCCTAAATTTGAAACTCCGGTGTTGTTGTTAGAATTGTTTAAATAAATTGACTTTTTACATTTTAAACCATCCAATAATATTCTGGGAGATTTTGCAATTAAGAAAACATACGAACATACGAACTCCATGCTAATGAGTGTGAGACAGGAGTCTTAGGACAAATTTAACATTAAGATTTGATTTAATGAGACAGAACAAAAGAAGCTATATAATGAAGAGTGTAATTATAACTGTGTCTGAAATGTAAGGTCCAGAAAAACTGCAAGAAACTCCCCCTTTAGGGAAGGGCCATGCCCAGCAGCAGGAGTCTAGAATAAAAGTCCAGCAGCTATGGCTACGCAAAAATCCATGGTAACCAGGTCCTTAAAGACTTATACTCAGTGTCAGCCAACTGCACATAGTAAATATCACAATTCACTTTTAAAGAGAAGCTTAACAGCAACATTTTATGAAAGAATTTGTTTTTTAAACACCCCAAATTTGCTGAGCAGTGGTAGCACATATCTTTAATGCCAACATTCCAGGAGGCATAGGCAGGAGATCTCTGTGAGTTTGAGGCCAGCCTGGTTTACAGAGCTAGTTCCAGACAGCCAGAGCTATACAGAAAAACCCAGTCTCATAAAATAAAAATAAATAAATAAACACATACTTAAATTGTTTTCTTTCCCCAAAATGCCCAAGTGAAAAGAAGCAAGCTTGGAGTGAGCCTCTAAAAATTAGTTTTCCTCTTAGATTCAAAAGGTTTAAGAGGTGTAAGGGATCAGTAGTGCTGGTAGGTAATGAATCAAATGACATTTCATGATTGCAGTGCCATGCCTAGTTCAGGGACGATACTAGTGCAACCTGCAAGACACTTGACCTAAAATAGCTGAGTAATTCTCAGTGAAGCTTTGTTACAGTAAATGAATGCTGATTTTATAATAGTGTTGATGGAGGTGGCATAATCCTTTCTCAGGAATCTTTTGGTTTTCCAAGAGTTTGTCATTTGCAGGCCTTTGTCAGGATTATTAGAGAAAGAAACCAGAATGAGAAAATCAGATATTTGGTATGAAACTATCTTACATAGGATAAGGGCCCTGTCTGTTTAAAATCTACGTTGATTTTGAGAGGATATCTATGGCGTCGTGCAGTCCATTTCTCCATGCCCTCGAAGCAGTGATTGGTCTTTTCCAGCCTCCAGACTCTCCCTTCTTTGCTTCTGTGTTTCACAATGAGCAATTATATTCTATCGCGGCAGAGTATTTTTTTTCTCAACCAAACTCTAGTCTACTTCATGACAAATAACCCTATTAAAAATGGGCTACAGAGCTAAAAAAAAGAGTTCTGAACTGAGAAATCTCAAATGACTGAGAAGCACCTAAATAAACGTTCAGCATCCTTAGTCATCAGGGAAATGCAAATCCAAAGGATCCTGAGATCCCACCTCACACCAGTCAAAACGGCTAAGACAGAAAACTCAGGTGACAGCAGATGCTGGTAAGGATGTGGAGAAAGAGGGACATGCTTCCATTGCTGATGGGATTGCAAGCTGGTACAACCACTCTGGAAATCAGTCTGGCGGTTCCTCGGAAAACTGGACATAGTATTACCTGACAACTCAGCTATACTACTCCTGGGCATATATCCAAAATGTTCTCCAATATATAACATGGGCACATGCTCCACTATGTTCATAGCAGCCTTATTTATAATAGACAGAAGCTGGAAGGAACCCAGATGCCTCTCAACAAAGGAATGGATACAGAAAATGTAGTACATTTACACAATGAAATACTACTCAGCTATTAAAATCAATGACTTCGTGAAATTCTTAGGCAAATGGATGGAACTAGAAAATACCATCCAGAGGGAGGTAACCCAGTCACACACATGGTATACACTCACTGATAAGTGGATATTAGTCCAAAAGCTAGGAATACCCAAGATACAATTCACAGACTACATGAAGCTCCAGAAGAAGGAAGACCAAAGTGTAGGTGCTTCAGTACCACTGAGAAGGGGAAACAAAATAATCATGGGAGATAGAGGGTAAGAGGGACTTGGGAGGAAGAGAGTAGGGGGAGAAGAAAGAGGGAGGGGCAGGATCAGGTGTGGGAGGAGACTGGGGAGATGTATAAAGGGTCAGGAAATTGAATAGAGTTGTGTAGCAATGGGAGATGGGGAAGGGGCATATAGAACAGAAAGTCCCAGATGCCAGGAAAGCAAGAGGCTCCCAGGACCCAACATGGATGACATTAGCTCAAATACCCAACAAAGGGGAGAGAGAACCTGTGGAGATCATGTCCAGAGGTTAGGCATGGAACCCGGTTGAGGAATGGCACTACACACCCTTCTCAAAATTTTTAACCCAGAATTGTTCCTGTCTAAAGGAAATATAGGGACAAAGAGTGGAGCAGAGCCTGAAGGAAAGGCCACTCAGAGACTGCCTGCCCCACCTGGGGATTAATCCCATATGCAGCCACCAAACCCAGTCACTATTGCTGATTCCAAGAAGTACTTGCTTCTGGAGTCTGATATGGATGTCTCCTGAGAGGCTCTGCCAGAGCCTTACCAATATAGATGCTTGCAGTCAACCATCACACTTAGCATGGGAACCCCAATGGATGAATTAGGGGAAGGACTGGAGGAGCTGAAGGGGTTTGCAACCCCATAGGAAGAACAACAATATCAACCAACCAGACACACACACACACACACACACATTCACACACACACACACACACACACACACACACATACACACACATATCCAGAGCTCCTAGGGACTAAGTCACCAACCAAAGAATATACATCGAGGGGTATATGGCTCCAGCTGCATATGTAGCAGATGATGGCCTTATTTGGCATCAATGAGAGGGGAGGCACTTGCTCCTATGAAAGCTTGATGCCCCACCATAGGGGAATGCTAGAGTGTTGAGGCAATAGTAGGTGAGTGGGTGGGTAGGTGGGGGAGCACCCTCATAGAAGCAGGGGGGGATGAGGGGTTGCAGAGGGGAAACCAGGAAAGGGGATAACATTGGAAATGTTAAATAAATAAAATGACCAATAAAAAATTTAAGGGCCGGACGGTGGTGGTGCACGCCTTTAATCCCAGCACCTGGGAGGCAGAGGCAGGTGAATTTCTGAATCCGAGGCCAGCCTGGTCTACAAAATGAGTTCCAGGACAGCCAGGGCTATACAGAAAAACCCTGTCTCAACACCCCCCCCCCAAAAAAAAAATTTAAAAAACTGTACACAGTTTCTCTGTATATCAGTGACTTTTACTCATACATAAAGGTCTACTGAAATCAGAGGACACAGTAGCATGAGGAGTGGGTTTGAAATTACCATCTCATTTTAATATGGTTAGCCCCTATTGCTGAAGACATGATATCATAGGTCACAGGGAGATCAAGCCAGTTCTCTATCTACTAGAATCTTCCTTCTGACTCTTGTAATCTTAAAGTAGTAACAGTTACTTCTCAACATTTACAACTAAAAAAATGACATACAGAAAAGCCGATACTTTCTCAAGCCAGTGAACAGGGTTCCTGTCATTTATCAACTGCACATGTGCCCTTAACTACTGTGTTACAGTAACTGACAGCAGTCACAGAGCCATGATGTGGGAATAAGATAGCAATATAGACATGGAAACTGGCTTCAGGGATATTAGTTGTAGATGAAATAAATATATCACTGTGGTAATTGCCCCAGAAACGTTTATTCAGTTGCATTAAATAAGCATAAAACATTAGGACCTCCCATTAAAAAGAAACTGAATTTTTATTAAATAAATACCATAAGCTGTGATAGTCACTATACTCTCCAAGTGTCAGAGAAGGACACCGTGGTAATGACTATAAAAGGTAACAATAGCCATATTCCCACACCATATTCATAAATCGTACGGGCCCTGTGTAAATTTTTAAAGGGGTATTATGTTGTGTATAAAGGCACTTCTACCTTGCACCTGGAAATTACTGAACTGTGGGTAAGAATGATGCTCTGACAGAATAATGCTTGCCTCTGGGGAGAAAAATGTGCTGGATTTGTTTTTAAAATTTTTTCCCTTTGTATATTTCAAGGTTTATAACTCCCAGAGAGGCGTGTGCACATCTCTGCCTGAACGCAGGCTCATTATGTTCAGAACAAACACCGGAGCAATGTGTCCTGCAGGTGCAATGTTTTCTCCAGCAAAACCATTAGTCCACCAGGAGTTGCCCATTAAACCTGTGTCTTTTTACAACCAGCTGGATCACTTCCTATTACTCATAACAGGGTTATTTACAAATGAGACGCTGAAAGGGTAACATTGTCTGCCTCTGCCAAGGTACCTTCTGTTCTATTGAGAATATATATATATATATATAAGGTAAGAAACAGAAGGGAAACACATCCTTCCAGTTAACGAGGAGATGCTGGTTAAGGGCCAGAGGCAAAGCCCAAGGCCCTTAAACTAGTGGTCATTAACTACTAGGCAATGCGTACAGAGAGGTCACCTCTGAGGCTCCATGGGAGAGCAGAGACATCTAGGGTGAACACTTGCCTTTACCTCATTCCAGAAAGCTAAAGAGTTTGAAAAGACAGATGAGAACAACCCAAGGAACTTGTTTCTTCATCTTCATCGGGGATCACTTCTGCTAACAGCAGATCTCTAGAAGGAAACTATGACATGTCTTAACTCTCTTTATATTCTCATTCTTTATATTCATTTTCTTTATCATTCTTCACGAAATGAGTAAGTTTTCATGTAAGATTCAGTTATATATCTGGAGTAAGCGTTGGGGAATCTTCTGAAGCAAACTCAAAATTAATGCCTGCCTGTTTCACCTCAGCCATAAGTTGAGGACAACATTGTGTTGACCAAGGATCTAAAGGAAATAAAGTCTCAACAAAATACCTAGCTTCATCAAATTCTAAGGCTTCAGTAAAAGTCATTGTCTAGCAATATTCCCTGTTCTAGCTTGACTAAAAATAAAACTTCATTTGGGGTTTGGAAACTGGCTTCTGCCTTGAACTGCTGTTGGGATGAATTGCATTTGCCTTTGAGTTCCAAGATGTCAGCAGATGTATAAAACAAAAGCAAGTGCAAGGATCTGCAAGGGCTACAGAGAAAGGAACTAGAAATTTCTTACTTCTATGTGTCTAGCTGCTTACACCTATACCGGAACTCGCTAGCCTTATTTTTGTAATACAGTGCTGTGCTTTGCAAGGATGCACACATGGGCTAGGAAGTTTGCAGTAGTGAGAACATCCTGTAGAGTGCCTAGTGGCATCCAGGGATTTTGGTCAGTCACTAGAGACAGCATCCTGATGCAATCAAGAGATACAGGACATACAAGATGAATGAGATCGCTCACACCAAAACAAGACACAATGTTTCACACTACATTTATATTTTGTAAGTATATTTTGTAAGGAATAAACATTTAAGTGATAAAAACTATAGTAATTACATGAGCTAGTAAAAGTTATTATATCTATCCACTGCTGTGCATTGCATATGATTCTGTGTACTGTGCATTTTAGACCAGGAGCACGGTGAATGTATATCAGATTCACCAGGAACATGTGAGTGATCTATTTTAAGCTGTCATAATAGGATAGCTACAACTCTACTAGGCCGTAGGAATTTCTCAGCTCTTCCATAATTTTATGAGTTCAGCACTGTATGTGTGCTTTGTCACTGATGAAAAAGTTGCAATGTAGCCCATGAAGCAATGTAGTTAGTGAATATTCTCATATATCCTTCTGTTGGTTTTTATTTCCATGTCTTGTATCTTTGCCTCTCATAGATCACCAATGCATAGGACTCTGAAGGTCTTTACAGGCACCAGAAATAAGCAAAAATATTTTAAAAAAGAGATGTAGACAGATTCCCCGAGTCTACATTAAAATGAAAGATGGCTTTATATTACATACTCAAGGGAACCTAGCTCTTAAGCTCAGTATGTCTCTTTGCCATGTTTCCCTTCCTTTGCTATCTTTCAAGGAGCATCTTTTAATAATCTTTCCCAGTCCAAAGGTTGTCACAAGCAATTATGCATTGCCCTAAGCACACATGGAAACCCCCTGTTAGCAGCTTCTTCTACACAGAAACAGTTTGAGGACTGTCTGCTGTCACTTCAGTGCCCATTTCTTGTTTCAAGCTGCCTATTAAAACAGCTGTCCCCAATCAAATACAAATTCTCATTGCGAGGCATCTGGTAAATGAAATTATTCCATCTTCATCCCACAGTTATTTCAAGCATGTGGACTTCACTGATAGGTGCAATTCCTTTTACTTATGTTGATGACTCACATGAAGTAAATAAGAGCCAAAGGGAAGCAGAGGTGATTATCAAAATGTCCCTTCTTAAATTAATGCAGAACATATCTTGCAGCTGTGAAAGGCTGAATGTCATAAAAAGAAATTCAGAAGACCTTGTTACACACAGAGCTCTCAGAGGAGGCTCTTCCAGGTTGGATAATCCATCCCCGTAGGGACCTGTTTTAGTGACTTTTGCATAGCTAAGACCAAAATGCATGAGAAAACAACTTAAAGGAGGTGAGATTTAGTGTTAGCCAGTTGTCAGAGAAGCATTCCCTGCATCAGACAGGAAGAAACACAGAGACTCACAGCCAGACATTGCACAGAAAGAGTCGTTGAAACATACAGCTCTAAATAGGATGACCCCATCAAAGCCCTTCACTCATGAATCAAGAAATTCCTTGGAAGAGGAAGCAAAAACAGTGAAAGAGCCAGAGGGGATGGAGCAAGGCCCTCTGAAGCAACTGAGATAGCCTCATAAAATTCACAGAGATCAAAGCAGCAAGAAACGAGATAAGAGCCTGTTACCATGTCCACTGCGTATCTCTTAGAGCTTTCAGCTTATGGGAATCCAGAGTATGTGAAAACGTGGGTCTCTGACTTTTGTACTTTCCGTTGGGGCTCTTCTCCTTCTGTTGGATTGCCTGGTCCAGCGCCGATGTGATGGTTTTGCTTTACTTTATCATATTTTACTTTGTCATATATGGTTATCTCTTATGGCCTTTTCTTTTCTCATAAGAAACAGAAAATAATTAGATCTGGCGGGGAGGAAAGGGGAGGTGGAGGAGAACTGGGAGGAAGAAAGGGAGAGGAATCTGTAAGTTGGATATATTGTATGAGAAGAGAATCAACTTTCAAAAAAAGGAAAATATGTTAATTCATTAATTTAATTAATTGGCTCCAAGATTTATTTTCGGCTCCAAGTTTAGGATCATTCAATCCATGGAACTTGGGTAAACAATATCATGGCAATGGGAGTATGTAGCATAAGGGTTTCTTCCCTTTGTGGCAGACAGGAAGCAAGAAAGGGAAGAACAAGACATCACCTCTTATGATGCTCTACCTCTAACTAAACCCTACCTCCCAAAGTTTGCATAAATGACCAAATTAGTAGCTGTCGATATCTAACGTCCAACATAGGAGCCTGTGAGGGGTGGATATAGTTTGTGTTCAGATCATAACAAACCCTGAGTAAAGACCATTAGCAGATCTTGATCCTGAACTTTTGGTGGGTTAGAAAATACATATGTTGCTTCTCGTTTTCTGCCATTGTTTTCTCTGTTTTTAATAAAATAGAATTTTCTATCACAGAATGTACTCTGATTACAGTTTCCCTCCTTCACCCCCCTCAGTTCCTTGCCACTTTTCTTCCTACCTGGATCTACCCTCTCTCTTCTAAACAAACATGCTTCTAAATGATAATAATAATATTAATATAAAAGTATAGGAGAAAACAAAAACTAACACATCAGAATTGGACAAAGCAAACAAAGGAAGTAAAAGAGCCCAAAAGATGGTACAAAAAATAGAGACCCACTTGTTCACACACTGAAGAAGCCCATCAACACACTAAACTGTCATAGTATATATTCAGAGGATACTCTTTCTTTCTTTCTTTTCTTTCTTTCTTTCTTTCTTTCTTTCTTTCTTTTTTACATTTTTATTGGATATTATATTTATTAACATTACAAGTGTTAGACCCTTCCTTGATTTCCTCCCCAGAAATCCTCTATCCCATCACCCCTCCTCCTGTTTCTATGAGTGTGTACCCCCACCCACCCACCTACTCCCACCTCCCTGATCTGGCATTCCCCTACATTGAGGCATCACGCCTTCACAGGACCAAGGGCCTCTTCTCCTATTGATGCAGAACAAGGCCATCCTCTGCTCCATATGCAGCTGGAGCCATGGGTCCCTCCATATGTACTCCTTGGTTGGTGGTTTAGTCCCTGGGAGCTCTGGGGGGGGAGGTCTTGTTGGTTGATATTGTTGTTGTTGTTGTTCTTCTTCTATTATTATTATTATATATTTTCTTTATTTACATTTCAAATGCTATCCCAAAAGTTCCCTATACCCTCTCCCTGCCCTGCTCCCCTACACACCCCACTTCTTGGCCCTGGCGTTCCCCTGAACT
This sequence comes from Mus musculus, assembly GCF_000001635.26. Taxonomy (NCBI): domain Eukaryota; kingdom Metazoa; phylum Chordata; class Mammalia; order Rodentia; family Muridae; genus Mus; species Mus musculus. The sequence continues at coordinate 101,065,185 of NC_000080.6, forward strand.
GGGGCATATAAAGTTTGCAAGACCAAGGGGCCTCTCTTCCCAATGATGGCTGACTAGGCCATCTTCTGCTACATATGAAGCTAGAGACACGAGCTCTGGGAGTACTCGTTAGTTCATATTGTTGTTCCACCTATAGGGTTGCAGAACCCTTCAGCTCCTTGGGTGCTTTCTCTAGCTTCTCCATTGGGAGCCCTGTGTTCCATCTTATAGATGACTGTGAGCATCCACTTCTGTATTTGTCAGGCACTGGCATAGCCTCATACAAGACAGCTATATCAGGGTCCCTTCAGCAAAATCTTGCTGGATTGTTGTTCTTCCTATGGGGTTGCAAACCCCTCCATCAAGGATGCTCTTTCTACTTCCTCTTCTTCTTGGTTCCCTGAGCCCTGAGAGGAGGGATTTGATAGAGGCATTTTGTTTGGGGCTGAATGAACCAACTTGATTTCTCTGTGTTCAAAGAGTTGTGTAGGTGTCTTCAGCAATAGGCCCTTGCTTTCATGAGATTCTCATGAGACCCCTTTGGCCAACAATTCAATTAGACGTAAGCTAATCCCAATAATAGAAGCTTTATTTGGGGCCCAGTTGAGATTCCATCTCTCCCATTATCTGGTAGTTTCTTTTACCTGCTCTTCATGTATATGTGTATATATATATATATATATATATATATATATATATATATGTTTTATCAAGACTGTTCTATATTAGGTTTCCATCCTACCCTTCACATAGCCCTTGTCATTTTCTGTCTTTCCCCATATGCTTTCACCTTATTCCTCTTGATCTTCCCATTCCAACTCTTCCCCATCCATAAATATATATTCTATTTCTCTTTCCTCGGGATATCTATCTGTTTTTCCTAGTTCCTTACTCTATACCTAGCCTCTGTGGTTCTGTAGATTATAGCTTGTTTATCATTGACTTAACAGATTATATCCACAAATAAGCAAATACATACCATATTTGTCTTTCTGGGCCTTTGTTACCTCACTATGACCAATCTTATTCAGATCCTAACAGACTTTGATCTTGGTTCTGAATTTTTGGTATGTTTAAAAATGCAGATGCTAATTCTTATTGGCAATTTATACAAAAGATGAAAAATAAGAAAGCAAATGAACTATTAGTCACATAGGTTCTCCATGTAGGAAGAGTTCAAAAAGTTATTCCCTCTTCCTTATCACTTCAAACCAGTTTTTTGCTACCTTTGGATGTAGTTTCTCTTTTCAGAGTTTTATGTTCTGCCTGTTCCTCATTACAGGATGGAACCCTTAAGCTCTCCTGGAAGAATTTTAAGTCATTGGCAATGCCAACTGCTATCAGGCCATTACCAGGGCACAGGTGCTTATATTCTTGAGTTTCCAAATCTAATCATACCTATTACCTTAATCTTGGGCCTTGTGTGTGTGTGTGTGTGTGTGTGTGTGTGCACGTGCGTGCCCGTGCGCACAATCCAGTCTATTAGAAGGCAATATGTCAAACTTTGTCTGTCCTATCATATGGAGCCCTGTATTTGAACTTGTGCCATCAAGCTTGATGATAAAAACATTAACCTACTGAGCCATCTTGCAGACCCCTAAAATGTATACAGGCATAGTTTTATGACACTTTGCCATTTGTGCCTCAATGTTAAATAGCTAAGAATTGTTTTAAAACAATGCGGTTTCAAGTGGCCAGTAAGTGACAGCCAGAAAAATCAATCATAATTGGCCGTATTTTGGTTTCTTCTAATTGTTTTGAATTTTGTGCCACATTGAGTCAGCCTAAAAGCTAGTACAAAGCCAGGATTGTTCAGGTTTTCCAAGTGTTTTTCCTCTATTTCTGCTCTCAAACTACCACACTAGAGAACAGCTGTTTCTTCCTATCCTGTCTAGATTAGACATTGAAAACATTAAGCTTGTCATTAGCAATAAAGGGTATTCAATATGTATCAGATATTTAAATAATGGTTACATGTTTAGCACCAGTGAATGCTTGTAGTTAGAAAATATTATAACTTCCATTTAACAGGAAAGCAATACAGTTTTATAGTGTGATTGTGGAAAATGCCAAGTTAGTCATAGGGAAAGCATTGCCATTCAACTAATGTTACTTAATTCTGTGGTTTTTAGATTCAAATCCCACAGTAAGACATTTCCTCATCACACCATATGTCTCTGGTATTTTTATAAGCAAGTTGGGCTTAGAATTAGAGACTTTGTCTCTATGCATGATAGAGGTTAGTTCTTTCGTATGAAAACCAAGTCTTTGGGCTATGCTGACATCAATTTATCAATCACTTGAACTGTGAAGGCACTGTGACAATTAGTTGATTTCCTGTCATTACACATGTCAAGAAATGCATTTCCTACAAACTGCCACTTCTTCTTGTCACTTACTAAGGAATATAGATCTTTGTATTATGCTACTAAGGATGCTTTTGTGCAAAACCTACAAAAACATAACTATCACCGGTAACAACTTTTACGGGAGGGTGGTGGCTCTATCCAGTAATTGCAATCCCAAGAGACTGAAGCATTCAGGTTGCTCTGAATTTAATTGAGGCCATCCTGGAAGATAGTATGGGAGAAAAAACACAAAAAAGAACAAAAGAAATGATAGTAAGAATGCTAAGACTGAAAGTCTTTCCTATGAGTGGAGGCAAACTCCTCATAACATGAATGATGTCCCATATGTCTCATTATCAAATAAGAAACTGGTGTCTGAGGATGATGTCTTAGGTGGGCAAAGCATCCTCTCTGCTTGGTAAGCTGGATGACCTGAATGAGGATTGCTAGTATCTATGGCACTAGAGGCATTGGAGGTACCTCCCGGGTTCAGTTGCTGGAGCCTGTAATTCTACATCAGGAGTGTGCTGGAGACAGGAGGATTGTGGGGAATTTTGAGCCAGCCAGCTAAATTAGGAAACAGTGAGCTCTGTCTTCAGAGAGATCTGATCCAATCAGTAAGGTGGAAAGTGATTGGGAAACACCTTGCTATCAATCCCTACAAACACAGACACACACAGAGACACACACAGACACACACACAAAGTTATTGTGCAATAGGTATAGGTACAGTTTGAGTCAAATGTAAATCTGCATTTGAAGCATCTATGGAATGGAATGCATTAAGATACTACCTTGGCTCAGGTACAGAAGGGCATTCACTACAGGAATTACAGAGAACTGCATGTGGTCCGATTATGGGCCTTTTTAATTGCCTTCATTAGGATTCAATTATTTTTCTAACAAACTAACATTAACGAAATAACCAGAAAATACCTTTTAAAAATCTTAAAATACAGCTATAATCAACCACAAACTACCCCAATTTAAAAGACAGTATAAATTCTTCAAAAAAGAAAATGCTAACTTTAAAATGTACTGGGAGAGTAGTTCTATAAGACCGTAAAATAAATGATGGCCCACATAATTAATAAATAAATAAGTAATAATCAATGTCTAAAATAAGTGTCAGACCACATAACAAACAAAAAATAATGCGTTTGAAATAAGTTAAAGATGACATAAAGGAGCGCCTCTATTTCCTACTGGACAGTGGTGGCTTTTGCTGCTGTGGACCAATCAGAGGCTTTGCCTTTTTGTGCAGGTGTTCCCTGTTTGATTTTGACTTGGTCTTTGTTTTCGGGTTTTATTGTTTCCTTGTGTTCTTCTTTTTAGGGTTTTGTTTTAGTTTGGTTTTTGATGCAGGGTCTTACCAAACAGGTCTGGATGGTCTGGAATTCTGTAGACCAGGCTGGCCTGGAACTCACAGAGATCTGCCCGCCTCAGTCTCCGGTATGCTGGGATCACATCCAGTGTAGCCTTAAATGCGATGATCATGCAATATTTCCAAACGTGTTAACAGATATTTGGAACAGCTGGGAGCATATATACATATTTGATAACAGTTTTCCCTTGCTCTGTCTTTTTTTCCACAATATTTATTTAAATGATGGATCCCCTTACTCTAACTCCTCCCAGGTCATTTCCTCCATTCCCACACAACTTCTTTCTCTTTCTCTCACCCTTCCTCTCTGTTTCTCAAAAGAATAAAAACAAAATTTAAAAAATCAAATGAACAAAGAATCAATAAGATAACAAAAGAACCCAAAATGAAACAAAAACCCCACAGCAAAAGCATGGGGTCTGTCATGTGTTGGTCAAATACTCCTGGACATGTGGCCTGCCCAGGAGTGTTGCTGGTGTACACAGTAAGAGTCTGTTGAGGAGAAAACTGGTATTCCCCTCCTAGCAGGTATCAATTGCAAATAGCTTCTTGTTGAGGGGTGGGACTTTGTGTGTACTTCCCCTGCTCAGTGCTGGGCTTTTTCTGTCTTCGAACCTGAGCAGAGCTTGTGCGAGCTGTCAATCATCTGTGTGAGTTCCCATGTGCATCAACTATGTTGTGTCTGGAAGACGCTGTTTCCTGGGAGTTATTCATCACCCCTGGATCTCACACTCTTCCCAACACCTCTGGTGCATGGATCACTGAACCTTAAGGGGAGGGGGTTTATGCTGACGCCCCACGTAGGACCAAGTGCTCTGAACTCACGTTCTCTGAGCATTTTCCATTGTAGGTCTCTGTTTATTGCCACCTAGTGCAAGACACTGCTTTGATAATCGTTGAGCAATGCACCGATCTGTGGATATTGCAATATGTCATTGGGAGCCATTTTATTTCTATGCTCATTCAGTTGAATTATAGTAGTAACTTTTCCCCTAGGCCCATTAACTATCTAGTCTAAGATTCTTTGCCACTTTTTGTTGTCTATTCAGACTATCCTGAACTTGAATTCTTCCTACTGCAACACTTTGTTTCTTGAGAGCTGAAATTATAGTCATGGACCATACTGGCTAGAGTAGAGAATTTTAGAAACTTTAAAATGTCAGCAGAAATATTATTCCTTTGACTTCTGTTTTACTGTAATGCCACTAAATGTGGTATATTAAACTCAGTAAAGTGAGTTTATAATTATATAAGTTTAATGAAACTAAAAGAAGTTAACCTTTATAAAATGCACTAATGCCTTTAAAATAGTCTTGCAAAAGGAACATAGAGAGCAGCTAATCCTGAATGTTCAAGTTCAAGTAAACAACAAAATAGCTGAGCAGCCAACTAACACTCCTTGTGCCATATCTCTACAACAAAAATAATAATAGCAATAATATAATAAGAGTAATAAACATATTAAGCCTCAGATACAATGCCTAACTCATATTTCCAAACAAGCTACCAGATATTTGTAATATATTTGAGTATATATACATATTTGATAACAAATTCACCTCACACTCCATGCATTCTGCTCCTTAAAATTACAATAGTACAAAGCCCCTGCTAAAGCAAGATATAAGAAATGACTATACTGGACAGGAACAGAAAATGTGATTATTACAAATGCCATTTGGGCTGAGTCCTACTAAAATTTTACTATTAAACCTCACAGAAATTGCTTAGCAGTGTCTTTTATGGTCCATTATTTTCAATAGAAAAACTTAGCACCACAGTACATACCAATGAGCAAAGGTCTCCTGGGAACAGTGAAATGGACTGAAATAATGTAACAAGAACAACAGAAAATCTGAAACTTTATTTTCACAAATGCTGCTGGAGAGTAGAAAAGATTGCCAAAAGGCATAGGACAGTAAGCCACAAACGCCGGCCAGTGGACACAAAGCTCTGAACTATGCTGTCTCTGCTCACGATGTTTGGTATCTGCTGTTTCCATAATAAAGTATATTATTCTTTGCAGCTAATTAAGAAGTAGTATACTTGGATATATCCTTTGACAGAGTGGATGCTTGGGATGGTGGTGGAAAAGGGAGTCTGCATACAGAGCTTAGAGATGGCCCCATCTCTGTGAAATTCATTCATTGCCTCTTTCATGGGGAAGCTAAGGTAACAGAGAGGAAGCCAGAAGAAACTACAGGGAGTAAACCTCTAAGATGTGCCAATGAGGGCTTCTGCTGCAGCCTCAGCCAGCCACAACTCAACAGGAGCAACACACTTCAGGGCTGGACAGGGTGGTGGCCAAAGAGCAAAGAAGACTGAAAACAGAAGAGTCTTCTTGTTGAGACTTTCATGACAGAGAAAATAAACTAGTTATGCAATTCCAAGGGATAAGCCCTGACAACATACACGCAAGGAACAGAATCCTCCCCCACTCCGAGCAGATTGTGACTAGGAATGTGTTCATATAAACATCTGCACATGTAACGGTTAATGGGAAACGAGTCCATGAATTTGAAAGGTCAGGAGGAGTATATATGTGAATTTGGACGGAAGAAAGGGAGGGGGGAAATGATGTAATTATATTATAATCTCAAAAGATAAAGGGAGTAATGACTATAGAGAGAAACAAAACAGAGAGGGAAAGTACGGATTCAAGAGTGTTAGGAAGGGGCATAAGCTCTTTTGCAGCATTCTGGGGGTCAGGAGCCAGCTGATCTCTAAGTACTTGAAAGCAGCTATAAAGACGGGCTGCGTGCTTTGCTTCCACAAAAGATAAGTTTTAGAACCCTTTAATCTGGTGGAAAGCAGTCAGGCAGGATGGTCCCCAGGTGACAGTTCTTACATTAGCATTCCCAGTCTTTATTTTTAACACCAAGTTGCAAGTTTTGTCTCCTTAAAGAGAAATACAGGGTAGGAAAGGAATATTTTAAAAATTTAATGTGAAAAAAAAAAATTCCCTCCTTTGGAGGCTTCTTGTCCGTCCTTAAAAACAACACACAGAAGCTAGGTGTGGCAATGCATGCCTACAGTACTAGCACTCTTGTGAAACTGAGAAAGGAGAATCCGAAGAGCAAATAACTGCAAATGGGCTTTCTAGTGTGTCCTCTCTGTTGCTTTATGCATATCAACTGTGTTACCATGACCTTGTCATTCCCAGTTCTTCATTTCCCTCTTTCTCTCTTAATTTAAGTTTTTATTTTCTTTTAGAATAGTTGAGGGCTGTCCTTCAGATCATTTCCACCCCTTCCACATCCCTCCAAATCTCCCTCATCCTCCACTCCCTCCTTTAACTACTACAGTGTATATGCATATGCATGCACATGTATATGTGTGTTTATAAATAGTACTGTGTCCATTTCGTGTTGCTCATTGGTATATGTGTTTAGGATGACCACTTGGGATTGGAAAACCTATTAGGGAATTCATCTCAGAAGAAAACTGACTCTCCCTCTCAGACATCACTACTTCCTTTTATTTCTTCTTCGAGGATTAAGACCTCATAAAATGCCCTATATGCATATTGGCATTTCAACTGGCATTGTCTTTGTACAGTTCCTGTTAGGTAAACACATCTTTGAAATTCCATGTGTGAAACATCTTTTTCATGTAGAGAAGACAAATTTCACAACAGTTCTGGTCCTCTGGTTCTTACCTTCCCACCCCATCTTCCATGATGTTCCCTGAGCCTTGTGTGCAGAAGTTGTGTCATGGGCATCAGCTATAGATCTCTGTATTCATATAGATCTATAGGATAAGGGAGATTCTTTGATGGGGGTGAGAGTTAAACTTATATATGCATGTAAGGATCAGTATTTAGACTACATTTAGAAAGGGTATATATTTAGTAACTTGGGAGTATTGGGTTCTTCTCTAGTTCTCCCTTCTAGCTATTCATAGCTGGCTGTGTTCACAGTACCATGAATAACTTTCTATTCAACAGGGCTTAAGTCCAACCAGACAGCTGCAGGTTTCCCCTAAGATGAAGATGCAGCTTTTATACCACTGGGGACATCTTACCAGGCTGGACATTGTGGCTTGACAGCTGGATGGCACTATTTTTGGTTGTCTCGCTTGACAGTTTGGATAGCACTTTCTGATTCTATGAATGATGGACCTCCGGGAGGAGCTTTCCCAGTCAGTTTCAGTTTGATTTTTCCAAGTTCTGTATCTGAAGTGTGTGGTGTCTTCCTCAGTAAGGTTTGACCTTCAAGTTCTGAGACTCGACCAAAGGCAACTGCAACAGACTATATTATTGGAGGACACTCTTGGATCTTCTTGACCAACGATTCAAAGGGAAGTTTCCCATGCTTGGTTCAGGAATTTTTATGATCTATGTGGCTGTTAACATTTCATATAACGTATCTTCATAACACCACCGTATACATGTATATAATTATTTATCATAATTATATACATGTATACAGATATTATTTATATTTATATGCATGTATATATATTTTTTCATTTATATTTAATATAGCTAATATTTGTATACAAAGCATGTAGTAACAATAAAAAGTTTTCATAATCAGCACATTTTACTACGTGCATTTGGTAATATCTGGTAAGTATGCCATAGCATCACCCACACTGTGTTATAGGTTTCAGATGCTATCTGTCAACGTTCTTTGACTTTGGAACTATGAAGGATAGGCATGTCAAGCTTAGCTATACTTACAAGAGTTTTATCTAAAATTCAAGAGCAGTTAGGTCAGATATAGGGATGGGTAAGAAATAAACTACTGAGTGGACAAAAGGTAGTCTAAATTCATTTGGTCTCTCAGTCTACAAAATTCCCATTTTCCACATCCTGAAGTGTTTCCAATAACTCTGTAAACTCTGCAGCATGGATGTGGCTGTTGGGGGAAAGCTCTGTTCATAATATACATACATATAAGTGTATATATTTATCTACTGAGAGCTCTTATAAAATTTAGCTGATAGAGCATGGTGAACTTTAACATAGTTCACGGGTCTATGGGGGTAGGTGTGCGTCAAAGAAGTTTTAAAAATCCTTAAAAAACAAGATAATATTGCAAGTTCCATTTCATACTACTACGAAGCACTTGTCAGTGTGGCTGTAGATTAGCTTACCATGTGAGAAGTATTTTCCCAAGCAAAATATTGTGCTTCCTGATTGAACTGTCCCTGCTTGAAAGAAATAGTTTTTTGCTGTGGTGTGGGCTCTAAAGCCCTAGCTGAATCTCATGGTTCACAAAGGACAGGAGAAAGTATCACACATTTCAGAAATAGAACACTTTCCAAGAGGAACTGATGTTCTCCAGAGAGCAAAAGACCTTTGTTTTCTCAAGCCTTGAGGAAGTTCGTGCTTCTGTTTAAATACAAACTCCCCATAAAAATCACAGCCATTTATCTTACAATTCAGGAATTCTCCACAGTCGCCATATAGTTTTATTACAGAAAAAAAAAGGAGAATTAAATTTCTTTACTATCCCCAAATCAGATAATGGAACTCGCATCTTCCTCCCTGTCTGGGTTATTTATTTGGGGCTTTCTGGTAAATACTTCATAATCTGAGCATCATATCCAATGTTCAAAGTAATCATTTAACCTAGGAAGAGGAGCATTAGTTGGTTTTGGTGTGTTTTTCTGATTGATAGCCCTAAGTACTCCTAAAGTCACAATTAATCATCAACAAAACCAATCATATTCTCAATGAGGAAAAAAAAAACACATCTGTTTAACAGGCACTAAAATGCTATAGAATAGATGTTTCTGAAAATTAATAAATATCTTCTCTGAGATAAATATGATGCATACTGTTTGCAAGACTTTAAATATAGAAACTAAAGGAACATAACGTGAAACTGTGAGGTTCTCCCACAAAATAGGAGCACACATGATCAGTATTCATGTAGGAAAACTCTTGGTAAACTGAGAATCACCCACATTCCAGAACAAGGTGTTCCCCAAGCCAGCCTTGAGCAACTTGGCACCAGCAACTGTATGATTACACATTTCCGTCATTGCCATACCCTATATAAAGCTCATGGGAATCACAGCTCTCTCTCTTACCCCTCCTCGGAGATGACCTATCACCTCTCTCCTTCCCCCAATAATTTCTTGCATGAGGTCTGTTATGTGGTGTGATCTCTGTGACACTCCTTGGCCCTTTGGTCACCACAAAACCCTAACAAAGTTAGATATTCTCTACTAAAGTCAGATCTGCAGACTCCTGTGATCCAGTGATTCTATTTCTAAGGCTGTAGACTAGAAAAATCTTCCACAAAGTGAACACTCAGAGACAGCCTTGCAAGCAACATTGTTCACAGCAGTACTAAACTAGCATGACACCAAATCTCCATTAAAAGAATTGTTGATGATTTACAACTGAAATCCTGTGTCACAAACACATAAAGGACAGATATATGCTCCATGGGTATCAATGTATGTTTGTTATGATATACAGGTATACCAATGGAAGTACATGAAGTGTACTAGGACCTATTTTACAAAAATTAAGTAAATGACATGGTAATGAAGCTACTCAGCCACATTATGGAAAACTCTAGCTATACCCTACCTTTACATGCAATTTGCCACAGTTGCTGGTGCCGAGTTGCTCAAGGCTGGCTTGTGGAACATCTGGTTCTGGAATGAGGGTGGTTCTCAGTTTACCAAGAGTTTTCCTACCTGAATACTGACCATGTGTTTGTTTTCCTTATTTAAGTACATAGAGATCACTGAGATAATGTTAAGGAAACATAGTAAGTCAAAAATATTCAAACTTATAAAATTCCATTAAAAAGATGAATAAATTATAAAGCTTTTGAAGACATGTTCTTTAATTTAAAGTAAAAAGTGTAGTTGTTCTATGTCATAATAATGATTTATCACTAAATTCAAAGGAAAGAAACATGAACAACAAAATGAACCTGATACCATTCTCAGCTCAAAGATGAGACACTTATGGACTTGTATATTATAAGCAACAAGAGATCTTGACATTACAGTTGAGGCTGTAACAAAAGTTCCATGATATCACCAAGAATCATGTTCCTTTTTTATTCTTGCTCATTCTTTTCATAGTTCCTATCCTCATTTCATAAAGGACCACTGAACTGAGAGCAGTATGTCTCCAATCGGAACAGCAGAGTGATACAGGAAAACACAGGAGCAGAGGCAGTATCTAGCAGCAGTGTGGTAGCCATTTTGTTGCTACATGGGCAAAAGTCACACAATGAAGACAGCCAAAGAAGAAATAAAAGCTATTTTCACAGAACTCATTCTTTGGATCTCAGGAAATTGGGAACATTAATAATGTTGTAACTGAAATAAATGGAGCTTAGATATCTTTATGGCTGGAAGCTATATACAGAGTGGGGAATTATCCTAGTACATTCACAAATCCTGAACAACAAAAAAGAGTTCTAGATGGCATAAGAATATGTGACTCTTAGAGTTCAGAGGGACTTTGAAAACCTCGGCTTCTACTACAGAATCTCCTCCTAGGAAGCTGTTTACACGTGTATTAGTCAGGGTTCTCTAGAGTCACAGAACTTATGGATAGTCTCTAGATAATAAAGGAATTTATTGATGACTTACAGTCGGCAGCTCAATTCCCAACAATCGTTCAGTCACAGCTGTGAATGGAAGTCCAAGGATCTAGCAGTTACTCAGTCTCACGCAGCAAGCAGGCGAAGGAGCAGGAGCAAGAGCAAGAGCTAGACTCCCTTCTTCCAATGTCCTTATATTGTCTCCAGCAAAAGGTGTAGCCCAGATTAAAGGTGTGTTCCACCACACCTTTAATCCCAGATGAAAGGCATAGCCCAGATTAAAGGTGTGTTCCTTAACTCGGAGATTCAATCTTCTGGAATCCATAGCCACTATGGCTCAAGATCTTCAAACCAAGATCCAGATAAGGATCTCCAAGCCTCCAGATAAGGGTCACTGGTGAGCCTTCCAATTCCGAATTGTAGTTCATTCCAAATATTGTCAAGTTGACAACCAGGAATAGCCACTACAATCCACCCCTTGTCAACTTGACACAAATAATATCTCATGTTCACATGAAACAATAACAAGGTTGTAAATACGCCTAACATGATATAACTATCCCTCGTACAATCGCAAACGCATTAGTAAATTTACAATGGGCATTCATATTACTTTATAATCCTCGTTTCTGCAACTGGTTACGTGGCCTTAATTGGTATTTATAACTACCTTCCTCTACTACCCATTCTGTATTTCCTTCACCTTCAGCCAGCACCTCAGCAGGTCTTGGCTCTTTTCCTGGAGGATTGACCCATACCTTCATTCCTGATGGGTCTGCGTCCTTTGTCATCCTGCTTGGATTAGGCTGTTGTTGTTTCCCATTGACTTTAATCACAGGACATGGTAGTACTAAGAGACGCCCTAAGGGATCTCCTGCACTCCAGACATAATCTTGCTTACCACCATTGTGAAGAGGTAATCCAATTTCCCCATGGTAATCTGGATCTATCACCCCTCCTAACACTGTTATTCCTTTTTTAGCCTGTTGGTTTAAGGGCATTAGAAGCCCAAAATGACCAGGGGGAAGTCTGAGCTTCCAGTTCAATGAAATGTTTGTTGTAGCTCCTGGTAGGAGCACTCCCCTCTCTGGAGCCAAAACTTCTAAGCCAGCAGAACCTAGAGTTATGGGGACAGGAAGCAAAAATTTTCCTAGAGGGTCACTAGGAGTGATAGTAAGTGGAACTATTCCGTTTTCCACCCCTTGATTCCTGGACCCATGAATCCTGGCTATGGGTGAAACTGTACCATATATCGAGCGCTGATTCAAAGCATATACTGCCTTCTGAAGAACTCTGCCCCAGCCTTCCAAGCTGTTACCACCTAATTGGCGCTGTAACTGCGTCTTCAAAAGGCCATTCCATCTTTCTATCAGCCCAGCTGCTTCAGGATGATGGGGAATGTGGTAAGACCAGTGAATTCCATGATCGTGAGCCCACTGTCGTACTTCTCTGGCTGTGAAATGAGTTCCTTGGTCAGAAGCAATACTGTGTGGAATACCATGACGATAGATGAGGCATTCTGTCAGTCCGTGAATGGTGGTTTTAGCAGAGGCATTACGTGCAGGAAAGGCAAATCCATAACCAGAATAAGTATCTACTCCAGTAAGAACAAAACGCTGTCCTTTCCACGAAGGAAGTGGTCCAATGTAGTCAACCTGCCACCAGGTTGCTGGCTGGTCACCTCGAGGAATGGTGCCATATCTGGGGCTCAGTGTTGGTTTCTGCTGTTGGCAGATCTGGCAATCAGCAGCAGCTGTAGCCAGGTCAGCCTTGGTGAGTGGAAGCCCATGTTGCTGAGCCCAAGCATAACCTCCATCTCGACCACCATGGCCACTTTGTTCATGTGCCCATTGAGCAATGACAGGGATGGCTGGGGAGAGAGGCTGATTGTCCACAGAACGGGTCATCTTATCCACTTGATTATTGAACTCCTCCTCAGCTGAAGTCACCTTTTGGTGAGCATTTACATGGGACACAAATATCTTCACATCCTTTGCCCATTTGGAGAGATCTATCCACATACTTCTTCCCCAGATGTCTTTCTCACCAATTTTCCAATTGTGATCTTTCCAAGTCCCTGACCATCCAGCCAATCCATTGGCTACAGCCCATGAGTCAGTGTATAATCGTACATCTGGCCATTTCTTCTTGCAAACAAACTGTAATACCATGTGTACTGCCCGAAGTTCTGCCCACTGTGAAGATTTCCCTTCACCTGTGTCTTTCAAGGTTGTCCCAGAAAGGGGTTGTAATGCTGCAGCTGTCCACTTCTGGGTGGTGCCTGCATAACGTGCAGAGCCATCAGTAAACCAGGCTCTAGTCTTCTCCTCTTCGGTCAGTTGATCATAGGGAACACCCCATGAGGCTATAGGTGCATGCTTGGCAGCAGATGGCATTGTAACAGGAGTAGAAACCATAGGCATTTGAGCAACTTCTTCATGTAACTTGCTTGTGCCTTCAGGACCTGCTCTGGCCCGATCACGTATATACCACTTCCATTTGATAATAGACTGCTGCTGTGCACGTCCCACTTTATGACTTGCAGGGTCTGATAGTACCCAGCTCATGATGGGTAGTTCAGGTCGCATAGTGACTTGGTGTCCTATTGTCAGACGTTCAGTTTCCACTAAGGCCCAATAGCAGGCCAAGAGCTGTTTTTCAAAGGGAGAATAGTTGTCTGCAGATGATGGTAGAGCTTTGCTCCAAAATCCCAAAGGCCTTTTCTGTGATTCACCTACAGGGGCCTGCCAGAGGCTCCAAACAGCATCTCTATCAGCCACAGACACCTCAAGTACCATCGGATCTGCTGGGTCATATGGTCCAAGTGGTAGAGCAGCCTGCACAGCAGCCTGGACCTGTTGAAGGGCCTTCTCCTGTTCCAGGCCCCACACAAAGCTAGCAGCTTTCCGAGTCACTTGGTAAATAGGCCTAAGTAACACACCCAAGTGAGGGATGTGTTGTCTCCAGAATCCAAATAGACCCACTAAACGTTGTGCTTCTTTCTTGGTTGTAGGAGGGGCCAGGTGCAATAACTTATCTTTCACCTTAGAAGGAATATCTCTGCATGCCCCACACCACTGGACTCCTAAGAATTTCACTGAGGTAGATGGTCCTTGAATTTTGGTTGGATTTATTTCCCATCCTCTGATACGCATATGTGTTACCAATGAGTCCAAAGTGGTTGCTACTTCCTGCTCACTTGGTCCAATCAGCATAATGTCATCAATATAGTGCACCAATGTGATATTTTGTGGAAGATCCAAACGATCAAGATCCCTTCTAACTAAATTATGACACAGGGCAGGAGAGTTAATATATCCTTGAGGCAAAACTGTGAAGGTATACTGTTGGCCTTGCCAACTGAAAGCAAATTGCTTCTGGTGGTCCTTATGGACAGGTACTGAGAAGAAGGCATTTGCCAGATCAATAGCCGCATACCAGGTGCCAGGAGATGTGTTGATTTGCTCAAGTAAGGAAACTACATCTGGTACAGCAGCTGCAATTGGAGTTACTACCTGATTTAGTTTTCGGTAATCAACTGTCATTCTCCATGATCCATCTGTTTTCTGCACTGGCCAGATAGGAGAGTTAAATGGAGATGTGGTGGAAACCACCACCCCTGCATCTTTCAAGTCCTTGATAGTGGCAGTAATTTCTGCAATTCCTCCAGGAATACGATACTGTTTTTGATTCACTATTTTCTTTGGCAGAGGCAACTCTAAAGGCTTCCATTTGGCCTTTCCAACCATAATAGCCCTCACTCTACAGTTCAGGGAACCAATATGAGAATTCTGCCAATTTCTGAGTATATCTATCCCAATTATACATTCTGGAACTGGGGAAATCACCACAGGATGTGTCCGGGGACCTACTGGACCTACTGTGAGTCGGACATCAGTCAAAACTCCATTAATCACCTGCCCTCCATAAGCCCCTACTTTAACTGGAGGGCCACAATGTTTCTTGGGATCCCCTGGGATCAGTGTCAACTCAGAACCAGTATCCAGCAGACCCCGAAAAGTCTGATTATTTCCTTTTCCCCAGTGTACAGTTACCCTTGTAAAAGGCCGTAGGTCCCTCTGGGGAAGAACTGGAGAAAGGGTAACAGCAAAACCTTTGAGTGTCTTATCAAGATCCTTCCTCAGCGGAACCTGGCCACCCCTTCATTCAAGGGGTTCTGGATCTGCAAACTGTCTCAAGTCTGGAAATTGATTCACTGGCCGAGATTGCTGTTTACCACGATCTAATGTAGCCTTTCTTTCATTTGGCTGTTTACCATGATCTAATGTAGCCTTTCTTTCATTTGTTTGAGAATTTTTCTGCTTATACAGATCAAACAAATATGCAGTAGGCTTCCTATGTATTTCATTCCTGGAAACACCATGATTTGTTAGCCAGTACCAAAGGTCCAACCGAGTCATGCCATTATAAATTTCACCTCTCCTGTGCTGACCATTACTGGGTATGTTATTATAAACATTCTTTTGTCTACGCTGTCCATTATAATAACTAGAATCACCTTGTCTCTGGCGATTCAATGCTGCCACCTGGCCCTTGTTACCTCGGAATCCAACTAAACCCAGTGAATTTAATTCATCTAATTGAGCAGAAGCATCTCCAATGCTAAGATCTGGCACAAGGAAAAGGGAAAGAACAAAACCCTTCAAATGTGCTGGTGCCCCTCTCACCAATTTGCGTCTTATAGAGCTGGTGAAAGGCATATCTTCTGGACCTTCCCATTGTGGACAATTATGCTTTACACAATATATCCACTCTAGCATTGCAATTTCCCTAAGTCTTAAAATCCCTTCATCAACACTAAGCCATGGAATATCAGGCATCTCCAAGTCATTTCCAGTAGGCCATCTTTTGATAAACACCTCAGCCAACCATTCAAACAAACTTTTGACACCTTTTTTAACTATGCGAGCTTCCGTATTAAACCTAGAATCTCTACTCAGAGGACCCATGTCAATAAACTCAGCCTGCTCTAGTTTTATGTTCCTTCCACCCTTATCCCACACCCTTAAAATCCATTCCCACACATATTCACCAGGTTTCTGCTTGAATGAATTAGCAAACTCATTAAGCTCCTTAGTAGTGTAGCGAATTTCCTCATGGACTACACTTTCTACCTCCCCTCTAGGAGCCTGTTTTGCTTTGAGTCTGGTTACAGGTCTAGAAGAAACTATTGGTGGGCCGTGAGCAGACTCTGCAAAATTAATTTCCTCATGTGGGGAAGGCATTATTTCAAGAGGTGGGGCTGAGGGTACTACTTCCTCAGGTGGGGCAAACCCTTGAGAATCTGAGGATTCAAAATTCTCAGCTTCAACATGGTCTTCCCACACATCCCCATCCCATGTTGTAGGATCCCATTCTTTGCCAATTAGAGCCCTTACTTTAACTGTCGACACACTCTGAGGCTGAGACTTGAATTTTCGCTGTAGTTCAGCCAACCTTACAATGAGAGTTTCTGTTTGATTTTCTGCAACTTGAGCTCTATTGCTACAAGAGAGAAGATTCTCCTCAAGGACACACTTAGCAACTTTTAGATCGTTTACTTGTGTCTGGAGCCTTTCAATTTTATCACACAACTCCTTCCTTTCATTCATCATTTTTTCCACAGATACTAAGAGCAGCCAGCCAGTAAAATCATTTTTCGATTTTTTCCCCATCTTGTAGAAAGCTTTGTGCACTGAATCACCTAATTCATTAAGAAAATCAAGGGCATTAGCTTCTTTAAGTTCGGAATATAGTTTCAACCATGGGTCTTCAAAATTCTCTGAGCTCCCAGGAGGGAGAGAATCTGGAGAGGTTTCAATAGTTGAAAGTGCTGGTGGATCAACAAGCCAATTCCAGAATTTTAAAAGATTCATCCTTGTACTTCTGTTATTCTAGAACCACTCCTGGTACCAACTTCTGTATTAGTCAGGGTTCTCTAGAGTCACAGAACTTATGGATAGTCTCTAGATAATAAAGGAATTTATTGATGACTTACAGTTGGCAGCTCAATTCCCAACAATCGTTCAGTCACAGCTGTGAATGGAAGTCCAAGGATCTAGCAGTTACTCAGTCTCACGCAGCAAGCAGGCGAAGGAGCAGGAGCAAGAGCAAGAGCTAGACTCCCTTCTTCCAATGTCCTTATATTGTCTCCAGCAAAAGGTGTAGCCCAGATTAAAGGTGTGTTCCACCACACCTTTAATCCCAGATGAAAGGCATAGCCCAGATTAAAGGTGTGTTCCTTAACTCGGAGATTCAATCTTCTGGAATCCATAGCCACTATGGCTCAAGATCTTCAAACCAAGATCCAGATAAGGATCTCCAAGCCTCCAGATAAGGGTCACTGGTGAGCCTTCCAATTCCGAATTGTAGTTCATTCCAAATATTGTCAAGTTGACAACCAGGAATAGCCACTACAACACGTATGCTGTGCTTTAGAACATTCTTCCTGCCTCCTCTCCATGGATCAAGAAAACTGTCCCCTAGCAAGCACTGAGAAGGTGTCTCTCTCTCTCTCTCTCTCTCTCTCTCTCTCTCTCTCTCTCTCTCTCCCTCCCTCCCTCCCTCCCTCCCTCCCCCCCCCTCCCTCCCTCCCTCCCTCCCTCCCTCCCTCCCTCCCTCCCTCCCTCCCTCCCTCCAGGTCTGCAACTCTATGAATATGATTTAAAAACTATTCAGACCCACAGTGAATCAAAAATTTCAATTTAGATAAAAGAGAATGACAAAGAAGAAGTCAGAAGCCCAGGGTCTTTGGCTAGAGCACTGGCTGCTCCAAACCTTGTGTGTAGAAACCTAACTCCTGTAACATGACATAAACCCCATGACTTAAATAAGATGCTAAATCTATGCATGGTCTCTTCAACTTCTCCTAAGCCTTGCTTGAGAAATTATCCCTTTCAAGCATCCTGATTTCTTCTCAAGCAATCAAATGTTTGAATTCCCTCATTTATTATATCTTCCCACCAAGAGACTGATTATTGACACCAGAAGTGATTCTGTAGCAAAGACTCCACAATTTACTGGATTATTTTTCACTCCATGAAGCTTTATAGACAGTATGACATAAAAAGAAAACATTTGTTGGGAAGAAAGTTCTGGTCTGTTCCAATGCACTAATCAATCAATTTGTATGAATTTATTGAGCTCCTTATTCTTCAGATGTCAAAGCATATGTTAATACTTACCACATGGGATCAAACAACAACAAAAGCAAAAACACAAAATGTTCATGCTTCTCAGAATTCCTATGTGAACATTGCTTTTAGTCATGGAAAATCAAAGTGTAGACTCTGGATATGAATTTTAGTCTACACTTCTGGAGGAGAGTTAAAGTAATTTTACCCATAAATAGTATAAAGCATTGATTAGCTATTAAAACAAACACATATCACAGAGTTAAAATTTGCATAAATATCCAAGCTAAAATAAAATACTCCAAGGGGGCCTGGTTCTTCCTGCAAGCTCCCTCAGATCCCATACTTCTCCTGCATTCAGGAGACCTTGGAAAAATATTTGAGAAACAGTGCATGCCTTGTACACTGTCAAACACTTAGCAGGTGCTGAATGGCAGTAAAGAGAATACTTCCTCCTCTAGGTAAAATTTATGTTCAGTGGCTATTCCACATGAGCTCAGAGAACTGCCTGTCACACCAACTATGAGGTGTCCACAGGAAGAACAAGTAAATGAAAACACCGCGGAGACCAAGCACAATATGCATGTGACAGAATCAATAACCCCTTGAGGCCAGTAGACGAAGAAAAAAGGTTCATTTTTGAGAATTAAGAACTGTGGGGAGAGTTCATAGCCTGAGGCAAAGCCAAAGGCTATTTAGCCAACAGAAATCATTAGCTTTCTGAAATAGCTGTCCTGGATCCTCTGTATCAAAGCAATGCACATTCTTGTAGGAAAGAGCAGAGAGATGGAGCGCTTGCTAATATAAAATCTTCAGGAGAGCATGTAGTGTTTAAGGAAAAGGAGAGCTGTTGGCCTTTCTCTTTGCGTCAGTCTTCTTAGTCAAGACAAACAGCTCTCATTGACTTAGCAGCTTGGGAAAGAGAAATTGAATCACCCATGCTTTCAAAGGGATGAAATCCACTAGAAAGAAATTAAGGATCTTCCCTGGGACAACATATCCTTGTTAAGTAGGATAATTTTTTTAAAAACAAGATAGAGTGGCAAAGCTCACTCAGAGAAGCTTGTATTTTGCAAGAGTGCATTTTTAGTTTGGGGAACTTGTGTTTTCTGTGAACTGATTCCGTGTATTTGTTCAGTGAAATGGTATCCATGGAAAAATCATTTTTTATTATGGACTGAAGTCAAACTGGCTTGGAAACTCTTGGTAGGAAGTACCCTTGAGCTATACATACCGTACAACTGAAGCATGAAGAGTATGGACTTTGTCAGTCAGACCAGATCATGATTCACTCCAAATGTATTTTTCTGCTTCTCCTAATTCTACATTGGAAAGTGACCCAAACCTTGGAAAGCCTGCTTTCTGTAAGAAATGTCCTAATCATATTTAAACAAAGACCAAAAAGTTTATGTTAAATCATTTGCATGGATAAAAGTATGGCTTTGTTTGCCCACAAGTCTTTTTCCTTTTTCTTTATACTATTATTGGAGCACTGTTGAAGCTCAATCCAAAGGTCTCCATTGCCTAGTCTTCATGCCAGCTGATCATTCTCAGAAAGGAGCTGCACTATCATGAACTATCCCTACAGTAAATTCCACATAGTAAGGAATAAATGAGCCTCTAGGTACATCCAGTGATAAATGGGGATCTACCATCCATCAACAGCGAGAAACTGAACCTGCTGACAAATATATAAGGATTCTCAGCAGCGTGTCCCAACAAAGCTTGAGTGGAGATACTGTTAAATGATGTTTGATATGTAAGAAGGAGGGAAGGGAGGGAGGCAAGAAGGGAGGGAGGGATGCATTCGGAATTCACAGAAACTAGATGGATGGTTGTTCGATTAAGCTGCTAAATTTGAGCATAATTTGTCATGCAGCAATAGATAAATCTAACACCAATTATTTACCATTGGCAGATGAGAAATACTGGGGAATGATGCTTTTTCTCATTAAAATAATAGATAAATTAACTTTTAAAGGAAGAAGGAAAATGGAATAAAACAACCTCAAAATATAAGGATGTTGAAACGGAAGACAGGGTTAAAATAAAGAGCAAAAAGCAAGATGATGCTTATATATTTTACTGAGAATTTCATACATGCATGTAACATGCTTTGACCAAATTCACTTTTTATTTCCTCCACTCCGACTCCACTCGTCCCTCTTCCACCACCTTTCCCCTCCTAACTTTGTGTGTTCTTCTTTTCTTGTTAAATACACTAAGTCTACTTAGAGCCACCTATGTGCATGGTGGAGGACTATCTTCATGATACTTCCCTGAAAATACTAACTCTCCATTCCCCAGCATCTACCACTGTCAATAACTTCTCAACTAAGGATGGAACTTCATGCATCGTCCCCTCAACGCTGAGCCTTACTTGATCCTTTGCAGGTTGTGCACACACAGGCACAGCCACAGTGAGCTCATCTGTGCAACGGCTTATGTCTGGCAAATACTATTTTGCTGTTGATATCCCCAGCCTCTCAGCTTTACAATCATTTGACTCTTTATTCTGTGATGATCCCTGGTCCTGGGGAGTAGATATGATATGATATTGATGTCCTGCTTAGAGATGAAAATTCCACAGTCTGCTATTCTCTGCTTATATTTTTTTTTCAGGTTTTGCACAAGATGCGGGGACAGTGAAAAGAAAATAATCCTCACTCATGGCTAGAGGAGATGTGAAATGGTCCAACCATTTAGAATTTAGGAGTTTCTAAAGAACAACTCTCTGGTCCTAACAGTACAACCCCTAAGTATATACCCAAGTGAGTTGAAAACACAGATCCACAGAAATACTGGTACAGGCATGCTCATAGCAGCATTAATTATAATACTGAAAAAAAACCTCAAGAATCTGACAACTGATGAATAGATGAAGTAAACATGGGCCATCCCATTCAGCATAATGAGGTTCAGCTGTTGAGAGGAGTGAAGGCTCGATCACGCTGCAGTGGGAGTGAACTGTGATGATGGTATACCAAGTGAGAGACTCCTGTGCAGATACAGCCACGGGCTTCACTGAATTCAAAATGTCAGAAGTAGGAAAATCTGTACAGAGAAAAGTAGAATAATGACTGATGGAGCTAGAGGAACAGTATATTGAGCCATGCCTGACTTATAGGTTGGGGATTAGTGGCTCTATAACACTACCAATAGGGTAAAAACAAAGTATGAGATCTTATGTACTAAGATGGTTAAAGGCTGAGGAGGTTATGTTACAAAATATTTAATTTCCCTTCTCAGGACAAGTTAGCGAAGATGGAATGACATGGGGACAAAGAAATGAGAGAACTCTGACAAGAAGAACATTTGATTTATAGCTGTGACTGTCTTCTTGGAGCAGTCCGTCTCAGTGAGAAGCAACCTCCTTTCTGGGGGACTTGCCCATCATTCTGCCCTCTGTTACAAGATAGTCCAAGCAGTAATCAGTCCTCATAAAAGCAAAAGCTCAACTGCCCTAAACCATCTGAACAGCTTTTCAACTGTAGACTAAAGGCCAAAGTCTTTTTTTATATAAATTCTTTTCTCTCCACAAATTTTACAGGGGTCAAAGATTTTATTCTTTTAAAATAATTCTCTAATGGGATTTTTATACATCACCTCATACAAAAGAATTCTTTTTGAAGTGCATAAAAGAAAATTAAGTATGTCATTAGGACACGAGAGACAAAAGGAACAGTCTTTTGATCAGGATCATTTAATCAAGAACCCAGAAAAGAAGCAATGTGACGTGCAAGGGGTAGGCCTTTTGATGCTTTGGGGAAGGAATTCTCTAGATCATGAGAGGAATATCTTATACTTTCACCACTGTCAGTACTGAGTCATGTAGGTAACAAATGTTTCCACATTCACTTCTCCACACTCTCTCAACCCCTACACATGTATGCATATCCCCTCCATGTGAAGCCAGTTCTGCTGTCGAAGTCGTAGTGGCAATTCCTTGCTATAGCCCACGCTTGTTAGAAGTCCTATCAATTCCCAGAACAGACTTTTAAAAGCATCCTTACTGGCCTTGTATCTGAGGTTTATCTACCAGGATCAACTTGCCTTCATCCATGTCTGACAATCTGCTGAATTTTCTACAGGCAAACATTTTAGGTCACTTCAAGTCTTCCTCTTCACTGTAGGAAGTGAACCCTTCCTGAGTCACTAAAACACCTACCTCAGATCTCAGCACTGAGGATGCAAAGGCAGTGGGCCCCACTGTCAATAGGGTCATCCTATGTTGCGCGCTGCAACAGGATCCTTCTGCACATGTTTAGTCAGTCCTGTTTCTTCTTGTTTATATCTCCCTTGTTTTTATCTCCCTTGTTTATATCTCCCTTGTTTATATCTCCCCCGAACCCTGGGCCTCTCACTCTTTCATACTCTCAGTTCCCATCCACGCACAGCCACGCCAACTCACCAGGCACGCAGCTTCAGCTAATCAGGGCAGCAGGGGCATATCTCCACCAAAATGGATTCACCGGTATCCTGGTACACCTGCGCAGCTCTCAAGATGTTTGTGGCTTATATGAGGAAGTCATGTGCAAGTCATACGACTTAGCTGCAGTCCCTGGCGCCTTTGGGACTGCCGCCACACCCGCTCCTCACATCTCCCCCTTTTTTTTCTTTTTTGACAGAGAGAATGTCTGTAGATAGCCCCCCGCAGCCATGCCCCTTACCCGTCCTTGGGAGACAAACAGCATTGGTTTGATCCCTGTCTTAGGTTGGTGACATGCCCAGGGAGTCTTATCACTGACTACCTCTCTATCATGCCAAGTCACACCTGGGGAGATTGTGTTTTGCTTGCTGCAGGTGCATCAAAAGGCCAGGATGTTGATTAATCTATGGCCAGATCTTAATTGCTGCAAGCAAGCCTCATGGGTGAAGGTAGAGGTCTGATCCCCAGTGTGCAAGCATAGGGACCCTACACAAAACCATCCCTTGGGCTCATCATCCAGAGAGGTCTTGGCCAGCTCCTGTGTCATTTTTCCTGGGGGAAGGTTACTAGGACATTGAACCTTCATGCAATCAGACATGCCTTCCACAGGATGCCAACATCAAGCTATCCTCTGTGCAGTGCTTAGCCTCGCACCCCACGGCATAACACAGCATAATTTCTTTTAGAGTGGCAAACTGAATCTGAGGAGATTATCCTGCCTCCACTGCAGCAAAAGCCTGCGCTACCATGGCGAAAGTGCGGACCCGCACACTCTGCACCTAACACATGTGCCAAACACACAACACAAACACACTATAGCAAGCATACATCCCAGGGCTCCCATCCCCACTCATCTTCCCTGAAGCAAGGGATAGATAGCCAGAGGGGCTATCTCTTTAAGGGGAATTCAGGGATCAAAAAGGCATGGAAAAATTTGAACGTCATGTTGAGCTGGTATCGGCTTCTGGAACACCGAGAGGATCTCCCATCTCGGCTCCATCCTTTGTGCTTGTGGGACCATCCACCACATCCACAGGGGCAACTGGATCAGGAGTCTCATTCTTGCAGTGTCTCACCAACCTCTCCAGCACCCAAAGAGGTTCCGTCTGGTCCTGTGGAAACACACAAACAGACCCTCTCGCCCACATCAACACCTGATCTGGTCGATCCCCAGAGGGGATGGACACAATACCTCGTGGTGATGAGACCATAACCTCAATCACCTGTGTGTCCATCTGGGGAGTCAATATGAGAGTCAAGTTTTCACTAACTTCCCCTCTGATAGGCAATGATTTCCACACCCTTATGGCAATCTGATTCACCTGCTCAAACACCTGCAGTGGATATCCTGTCTGTTGTTGTGCAAATCGACCTTGACCAAGCAGCATATCCCTATCCCATACTGGATTTCCTGCAACAGCATTAGCAGCTGCCTGTTCGTTTGCAAATTCAATAAGGAAGGCTTCCCAATCTAAATACTGCCCAGTTGAAAGGCATGCCTTCACCAAGCCTGCCCAATCTGACTGCATCATACAGTGTCTATTCAAGGCCTCTACTTGAGCCATAGTATAGGAGGCACTTAGGCCGTATGTCCGCACAGACTCAGCCAAATTCCCAATTACTTTGAAATCTAGAGGCTCGTGATATCTCTGCCCTGTTTGGTCAGTGAAAACAGGACATCCCAGCAAGGAGAATCTAACCTCTCTCCAAACCTCCGGACAGAAGGTCCGCCTATAGGTGGCTGCCGAGGAGGCATAGGGAGGAGGCACAGAAGCTAATTCACCTTCCTCCTCTGCCTCAGCTCTTTTATTTTGTCCTTTCTGTCCACCTGATAACACTGTGTCTCCTTTTGTTTTCCTTTTTCTTTTTAAGCCCTTCTCCTCTTCTGACATACTCTCTTGTTGCTCTGTAAGGATTTTCTGACCTGTCTTGACTGCCTCTCGATTCAAACAGTAACAGAGTCCATATATCAGAACAAACAAGACCAAAACAATCAGACCTACCCACAAAGGGTCAATGGAAGAAAAAAGCATAACTACACAGCCAGGAGCTATTGATCACTACACTGAGCTTATCATAGTTCCTTAACTTGTCCCAAAGCCGGGAACCTTTCGTTACCTTGTGCCTGCTTCCTGGCAACTTTATGCTTGCCTCTATTTTATCCGAGGTCCTTCCCAAACTCCTGGGGTCGCAAGTTTCACTTACCGTGAACTTACCCTGCCTGCAACCACTGACTGCTGAAAGTTCTGAACTCGGTGGGGGAGTCCGTTCCCCGTACGGGCCACCAATTGTCGTGTCTGCTCTTGACCAGCAAGAACGACACGACCACCAGTCCTTCTAACAGCAGTTTATTCAGTCTTCATCTTTCTTCTTTCTCTTCATCAGTACTGTTCCCCAGCTGAAGAGTTCTGAATCCACGCTGGATCCTTCTCAACAGTCTGTTTTATGGGAACCTTTATTAACCACTCCTTCCCCGTGATGCAGTTCTGAATCCTCCCTGTAGCAGGGGGTCTTCGCTCATGCCTGAAGATGTTCCTTTTCCCGGGTTTCAGCACCACTTCTTGCGTGCGCCCAACTGGCCAGGAAGAATGACGCTGCAACAGGATCCTTCTGCACATGTTTATTCAGTCCTGTTTCTTCTTGTTTATATCTCCCTTGTTTTTATCTCCCTTGTTTATATCTCCCCCGAACCCTGGGCCTCTCATTCTTTTATACTCTCAGTTCCCATCCACGCACAGCAGGCCACGCCACCTCACCAGACACGCAGCTTCAGCTAATCAGGGCAGCAGGGGCATATCTCCACCAAAATGGATTCACCGGTATCCTGGTACACCTGCGCAGCTCTCAAGATGTTTGTGGCTTATATGAGGAAGTCATGTGCAAGTCATACGACTTAGCTGCAGTCCCTGGCGCCTTTGGGACTGCCGCCACACCCGCTCCTCACAATCCTACTTTGTAAACTCCAGGTCAGTGCAATGATAACTGGATCATACCACAGAGTGAACAATGCTTACAAACCACAGCTGAGGTTGCACACACACACACACACACACACACATACATACACACACACACACACACACACACACACACACGCACACACAAACACAGCACCACCACCACTACCATAACCATCACCTAACAAACAGACTTACATTTCTTAATCTTGAAACAGATTTTTTTCTGCAATAAAACACAGGCTACAAGATGTAAAGAAAAAAGGAAAAAATGAAAGACAAAATTTATTGAGAAAAAATTTCAGCCTAATTATAGTCAGGCAATTATTTGAGCACAGTTTTTTTAGAGCTTCCTACAGTTTGGAGTCAGAAGAACTGGAAAACCACTAGTTTTCAAACAGACTAAAATAGAGCTTTAGCCTAATTTACAAACCCCATCTCATCAGCCAGGCTTCTCCATTCCTGTGGCTTTGATAATCTAAGAAAGTTTCCTCTAACTAACTTGGATGCAAATATCTATCAATCCCACAAGAGAAAAATCACATGTCTGTGCTACAAAATGCATTGCCCGACTCCTGGGCAGGCTGCAGTAATTCCTGTCCACACTGCCAGCAAAATTATTCTAAGCTCATTCCCTAGGCTGCTACCTTTTGCTTCTCTGTATTCTCTTCTAAGGATCTATAAAGCAAGATCTTGAAGAAGCTTATTATCTGATTTATAGTAAGTATTTAATAAATTAATATAAAACTTATAAATAGGCAAGGTTAAATGCCATTCATATGTATATATACCGTTATGCTGATTCTTGATTAAATTATTCCTTCAAAATCCCTGCCACTTATGTCATGAGTATTAGCAATTTACTAGAGAACATCATTATTCCTCACTAATTATGCAGATCGCTTTTGCTTTATACCCTGTGGCTAACTCCATAGATTTTTAGCATTTGTCTAGAAAACAAAACTCTGAGGTAAGTTGCAAGCCTAGCTCTGAGACATCCCAGCTGGGACTTCTGGAATACCTCAGCTCTTTGCTTGAGATGCTTCATGTAATAATAAGAAGAGTAAAGTTTCAATTACTTACTACCTATAAAGCTCAGAAAACTGTCCTGCTAAATAGTGACTAATAAATATTAGTTATAGTTATTGTCCAAGTTAGAAACATAAAATCAATGCATATAAATAACAGCTTTTCCCTAACAACAATTTATTTTAAAAGCACTATTTAATTTATCTGAGAACCCTATTTGCTTTTTCTTGTTCTCAATTCGTTAGCAAGTATGGTGTCTTTTGCTGTCTCTAGTCATGGGGGTCTCTTGTATCTCAAATTCAGCTCCTTTACACATAAACTGATATGGATCAGAAAGTTGACATTTCAGATCTAACCTGGTCAAATGTAGCTTAAAGGTGCAGAGGGGGAAATTCAGTATGTCATTGGTCAGATACTAAAGCAAAATATCCAAATCTTTTATTAAAGTTGTATACCTTGTGTTTTGAGACAGGGTAAAACTATGTAGCCCTAGCTGACCTAGACTCACTCTGTAGACCAAGCTGGTCTTAAATTCGCAAAGATCTGCCCACCTCTGCATCTCAATCACTGATATTAAAGGTATGTGTCACAACAGCTGGCCTTAAAATTATGAGATGGATGGATATGGAGATTATGAAGATTGTTATAATCTGTATAATCTAACAGTGGCAACAGCTTACAGAACAGTCTCATTTTGTTTATATATTTTGTGAATTATAGATGCTATATTTCAATGGATGTTTATTGAACACATTTACCCTAGTATGGGTTTAAGAGACAGGTCAGTGAATCAAGCTGGCCTCACAATCACAAGAGTTTAAGTTTAGTCCCCAGAACTAGAAGCTAGGCATGGTAACGTGGACTTATGATTCTCAACAGTGGAGAAAGAGGAAGGCAGAATGCTGGGTCTTGCTCACCAGCCAATCCACCCAACAAGCTGAGCTCCAGACCAGTGAAAGATTTGTTTCAAATAACAGAAGATACACCCATAAAGTCTCACCGATGTGACTGCGTGTGTGTGAGTAGAATAAGGACAAAACCAATAGCAAATGTGGTGAAAGGAAAGATCAAGAGGCCACAATACCACAGGAGAGTCTGGGAGGAGTTAGGTGAGTAGGAAGTATATGATTAAATATATTGTCTGAATTTTTTTTAATTAAAACAAAATAAAAACTTCAGGCAACTAAAAAAATGCTAAGAGCAAGTCTTCCCCAGAGAAAGGCACACGAATTGGTTACCAAATGATCAGTCTTGAACACACACACACACACACACACACACACACACACACACACACACCATTCTCTCCCACCCCCCCACCCCCCCCATCATATAAGGCTATGGTACATAGCGGAGCTTGAGGGGAGGAAAAGGAAGGAAGCAACGATGTAATAATACTCTGTTCTAAAAATTGTTTTTAATTAAAAAACAAAGAGAACAGCTCCTGAGGGGCAGAGCCTATGTGAACTTGATTCTCCACAATCACCCCCACACATGAACACACACATTTTCAACTCTGCATACACACACATACAAAAGGTTTATCCCAGTCCTCACTAGAATAGTAATGTTTGCCTTTTGAGGGTCTCAGCTTGTGCCACAGTCTTTCTATGACAGAGAATATTGAATCTCTCCAAGGACTCTTCTGCTTCGCCATCCACATGTGATGCCATCTACTCAGCTTCCCCACCGAGAAACCTCAGGGTGAAAGCTCCTCCTCCGTCCCTTTAAATTATTATAACAAGCTGATCAATTGTCATCTCATTAACTCTCACATTATCCAATAAGTACCTTTTCTTTCCCAATGTCACTGCTCTTATTCTGGCTCTCAGGATGTGTCCTTGGGATTCTTGATAGTGACTGATAACAATCCCAGGCTCCGGCACTCTCTAGTCTACCTTCCATGTAGCTACTACTATGATCTTCCTGAGAATCACATTTACTAATACAGTTTAGACACTTAAATTCTGTTACTGTTTTCCAATACATAAACATGTAAGGTAAGCATATAAGGTAGACTCCTTAGAAGAATATACTCTCCAAATAACTCCACCATATTTTGAAAGGAATCCCCCTTGCTTCACTAAACGGGGCTAGGTATTGCAATTTGAACATTTCATACTTATCAAAACTTCAATGTAATTTCACAGTTTTTTCTCAATCTATTCCTCTGCTGGGCAGAATTCTGCTCATTCTTCAAGATTCAATTCAAATATGTCCTCTGAGACTCTCCCTGGCCTTCACTCTATTCCCCTAGATGATTAATCTTTCATATATGCTCTCTACCCTCATGGTTTCACTGTAGTATGACCAGAATACTAGAGTTAGCTTCTTACATGTTCATTTGTACAAAAAAGGGTTTTGTGCATGAGCTATAGGCTGAGTTATCTACTGATTCTTCAGAATTCAGTTATGAGTAAGATGTGTAAAGAATAGAGTTTGGCTGGAGCATCTGCAGGAGACATCTTGGTTCCCGGATCCCACAGAGACTAGTCTGCACAGGTGAAAGTGTGAACTTCAGAAGCTAACAGTTTCTGGGACAGGCCCTGTTTGGGCCTTCATCTTCTGCCAGGAGGCAAGTCAGAACGCCAGATATCTGTGCACCTTCTCTGCAAGAGGAGAGCTTGCCTGCAGAGAATGCTCTAACCACAGAAACTCAGGAGAGAGCTAGTCTCCCAGATCTGCTGATAGAGGCTAACAGAATCATGAAAGGAACAAGCTCTAACCATAGACAACTATAATATCTGACTCCAGAGATTCCCAGATGGCAAAAGGCAGATTTAAGAATCTTACAAACAGAAACCAAGACCACTCACCATCATCAGAACCCCGCACTCCCACCTCAGACGGTCCTGGGCACCCCAACACACACTAAAGCTAGACCCAGATTTAAAACCATATCTCATGATGATGGTAGAGGATATCAAGAAGTACTTTAATAACTCACTTAAAGAAATGCAGGAGAACACTGCTAAAGAGTTACAAGTCCTTAAAGAAAAACAGGAAGACACAACCAAACAGAAGTCCTTAAAGAAAAACAAGAAAACACATCCAAAGAGGTGATGGACATGAAAAAAACATATTAGACCTAAAATTGGAAGTAAACACAATAAAGAAAACCCAAAGTGAGGCAACGCTGGAGATAGAAACCCTAGGAAAGAAATCTGGAACCATGGATGCGAGCATCAGCAACAGAATACAAGAGATGGAAGAGAGAATCTCAGGTGCAGAAGATTCCAAAGAGAACATCAGCACAACAATAAAAGATAATGCAAAAGGCAAAAAGATCCTAACTCCAAACATCCAGGAAATCCAGGACACAATGAGAAGACCAAACCTATGGATAATAGGAATAGATGAGAATGAAGATTTTCAACTTAAAGGGCCAGCAAATATCTTCAACAAAATTATAGAAGAAAACTTCCCAAACCTAAAGAAAGAGATGCCCATGAACATACAAGAAGCCTACAGAACTCCAAATAGACTGGACCAGAAAATAAATTCCTCACAACACATAAAAATCAGAAAAACAAATGCACTAAATAAAGAGAGAATATTAAAAGCAGTAAGGGAGAAAGGTCAAGTAACATATAAAGGCAGGCCTATCAGAATTACACCAGACTTTTCACCAGAGACTATGAAAGCCAGAAGAGCCTGGACAGATGTTATACAGACACTAAGAGAACACAAATGCCAGCCCAGGCTAATATACCCAGCCAAACTCTCAATTACCATAGATGGAGAAACCAAAGTATTCCACAACAAAACCAAATTCACACATTATCTTTCCACAAATCCAGCCCTTCAAAGGATAATAACAGAAAAAAAAATTACAAGGATGGAAACCATGCCCTAGAATAAGCAAGAAAGTAGTCCTTCAACAAACCTAAAAGAAGACAGCCACAAGAACAGAATACCAACTCTAACGACAAAATAATAGGAAGCAACAATTAATTTTCCTTATATCTCTTAATATCAATGGACTCAACTCCCTAATAAAAAGACATAGACTAACAGACTGGCTACACAAACAGGACCCAACATTCTGCTGCTTACAGGAAACCCACCTTAGGGACAAAGACAGACACTACCTCAGAATGAAAGGCTGGAAAACAATTTTCCAAGCAAATGGTCTGAAGAAACAAGCTGGAGTAGCCATAGTAATATCTAACAAACTCGACTTTCAACCCAAAGTGATCAAAAAAGACAAGGAGGGGCACTTCATACACATCAAAGTTAAAATCTTCCAAGAGGAACTCTCAATTCTGAATATCTATGCTCCAGATACAAGGGCAGCCACATTCATTAAAGAAACTTTAGTAAAGGTCAAAGCACACATTGCACCTCACACAATAATAGTGGGAGACTTCAACACATCACTTTCATCAATGGAAAGATCATGGAAACAGAAACTAAACAAGGACACAGTGAAACTAACAGAAGTTATGAAACAAATGGATCTAACAGATATCTACACAACATTTTATCCTAAAACAAAAGGATATACCTTCTTCTCAGCACCTCATGGTACCTTCTCCAAAATTGAACATATAATTGGTCACAAAACAGGCCTCAACAGACACTAAAATATTGAAATTGTCCCATGATTCCTATCAGATCACCATGGATTAAGGCTGACCTTCAATAACAACATAAATAATAGAAAGCCAAAATTCACGTGGAAACTGAACAACATTCTTTTGAATGATACCTTGGTCAAGCAAGGAATAAAGAAAGAAATTAAGGACTTTTTAGAGTTTAATGAAAATGAAGCGACAACATACCCAAACTTATGGGACACAATGAAAGCATTTCTAAGAGGAAAACACATAGCTCTGAGTGCCTCCAAAAAGAAACTAGAGAGAGCACACACTAGCAACTTGACAACACACCTAAAAGCTCTAGAACAAAAGGAAGCAATTTCACCCAAGAGGAGTAGACTGCAGGAAATAATCAAACTAAGGAGCAAAATCAACCAAGTGAAAACAAGAACTATTCAAAGAATCAACCAAACAAGGAGTTGGTTCTTTGAGAAAATCAACAAGATAGATAAACCCTTAGCCAGACTCAATAAAGGGCACAGGGACAGCATCCTAATTACCAAAATCAGAAATGAAAAGGGAGACATAACAACAGATCCTGAAGAAATCCAAAACACGATCAGATCCTTCTACAAAAGGATATACTCAAAAAAACTGGAGAACCTAGATGAAATGGACAAATTTCTAGACAGATACCAGGTACCAAAGTTAAATCAGGATCAGGTTAATGATCTAAACAGTACTGTATCCCCGAAAGAATACGAGCAGTCATTAATAGTCTCCCAACCAAAAAAAGCCCAGGACCAGATGGGTTTAGTGCAGAGTTCCAGCAGACCTTCAAAGAAGATCTAATTCCAGTTCTTCACAAACTATTACACAAAATAGAAGTAGAAAGTACTCTACCTTCTATGAAGCCACAATTACTCTGATACCTAAACCACAGAAAGATCCAACAAAGATAGAGAACTTCAGAACAATTTCCCTTATGAATATCAATGCAAAAATACTCAATAAAATTCTCAGTAACCAAATCCAAGAACACATCACAACAATCATCCATCCTGAACAAGTAGGTTTTATTCCAGGGATGCAGGGATGGTTGAATATACGGAAATCCATCAATGTAATCCATTATATAAACAAACTCAAAGACAAAAACCACATGATCATTTCCTTAGATGCTGAGAAAGCATTTGACAAAATCCAACACCCATTCATGACAAAAGTCTTGGAAAGATCAGGAATTCAAGGCCCATACCTAAACATGATAAAAGCAATCTACAGCAAACCAGTAGCCAACATCAAAGTAAATGGTGAGAAGCTGAAAGCAATCCCACTAAAATCAGGGATTAGACAAGGCTGCCCACTTTCTCCCTACCTATTCAACATTGTACTTGAAGTCCTAGCCAGAGCAATTCGACAACAAAAGGAGATCAAGAGGATATAAATTGGAAAGGAAGAAGTCAAAATATCACTTTTTGCAGATGATATGATAGTATATATAAGTGACCCAAAAAATTCCACCAGAGAACTCCTAAACCTGATAAACAGGTTCAATGAAGTAGCTGGATATAAAATTAACTCAAACAAGTCAATGGCCTTTCTCTACACAAAGGATAAACAGGCTGAGAAAGAAATTAGGGAAACAACACCCTTCTCAATAGTCACAAATAATATAAAATACCTTGGCATGACTCTAAGGAAGTGAAAGATCTGTATGATAAGAACTTCAAGTCTCTAAAGAAAGAAATTAAAGAAGATCTCAGAAGATGTAAAGATCTCCCATGCTCATGGATTGGCATGATCAACATTGTAAAAATGGCTATCTTGCCAAAAACAATCTACAGATTCAATGCAATCCCTATCAAAATTCCAACTCAATTCTTCAATGAATTAGAAAGGGCAATCGGCAGATTCATCTGGAATAACAAAAAACCTAGAATAGCAAAAACTCTTCTCAAGGATAAAAGAACCTCTGGTGGATTCACCATGCCTGACCTAAAACTGTACTACAGAGCAATTGTGATAAAAACTGCATGGTACTGGTATAGTGACAGACAAGTAGACCAATGGAACAGAATTGAAGACCCAGAGATGAATCCACACACCTATGGTCACTTGATCTTCGACAAGGGAGCTAAAACCATCCAGTGGAAGAAAGACAGCATTTTCAACAAATGGTGCTGGCACAACTGGTGGTTAGCATGTAGAAGAATGCGAATTGATCCATTTCTATTTCCTTGTACTAAGGTCAAATCTAAGTGGATTAAGGAACTCTACATAAAACCAGAGACACTGAAACTTATAGAGGAGAAAGTGGGGAAAACCCTCGAAGATATGGGTACAGGGGAAAACTTCCTGAATAGAACAGCAATGGCTTGTGCTGTAAGATCAAGAATTGACAAATGGGACCTCATAAAATTGTAAAGCTTTTGTAAGGCAACAGACATTGTCAATAAGACAAAAAGGCCACCAACTGATTGGGAAAGGATCTTTACCTATCCTAAAACAGATAGCAGACTAATATCCAATATATATATAAAGAACTCAAGAAGGCAGACTCCAGAAAATCAAATAACCCCATTAAAAAAATGAGGCTCAGGGCTAAACAAAGAATTCTCACCTGATGAATACCGAATGGCTGTGAAGCACCTGAAAAAATGTTTAGCCACCTTAATCATCAGGGAAATACAAATCAAAACAACCCTGAGATTATACCTCACACCAGTCAGAATGGCTAAGATCAAAAATTCAGGTGACAGCAGATGCTGGCGAGAATGTGGAGAAAGAGGAACACTCTTCCATTTTTGGAGGGATTACAAGCTTGTACAACTACTCTGGAAATCAGTCTGGGGGTTCCTCAGAAAATTGGACATAGTAATACAGGAGGATCCCACAATACCTTGCCTGGGCATATATCCAGAAGATGTTCCAACTGGTAAAAAGGACACATGCTTCACTATGTTCATAGCAGCCTTATTTATCATAGCCAGAAGCTGGAAAGAACCCAGATGCCCCTCAACAGAGGAATGGATACAGAAAATGTGGTACATTTACACAATGGAATACTACTCAGCTATTAAAAAAATGAATTTATGAAATTCCTAGGCAAATGGATGGACCTGGAGGGCATCATCCTGAGTGAGGTAACCTAATCACAAAAGAACTCACACAATATGCACTCACTGATAATGTATATTAGCCCAGAAACTTAGAATACCCAAGATATAAGATACTATTTGCTAAAAGCATGAAACTCAAGAAGAATGAAGACCAAAGTGTGGACACTTTGCCCCTTCTTAGAATTGGGAACAAAACACCCATGGAAGGAGTTACAGGGACACAGTTTGGAGCTGAGACGAAAGGATGGACCATCTAGAGACTGCCATACCCGGGGATCCATCCCATAATCAGCTTCCAAACGCTGACACCATTGCACACAGTAGCAAGATTTTGCTGAAAGGACCCAGATATAGCTGTCTCTTGTGAGACTATGCGGGGGCCTAGCAAACACAGAAGTGGGTGCTCACAGTCAGCTATTGGTTGGATCACAGGGCCCCCAATGGGGGAGCTAGAGAAAGTAACCAAGGAGCTGAAGGGATCTGCAACCCTATAGGTGGAACAACAATATGAACTCACCAGTACCCCCCAGAGCTCGTGTCTCTAGCTGCATATGTATCAGAAGATGGCCTAGTCGGCCATCATTGGAAAGAGAGGCCCATTCGTAGTGCAAACTTTATATGCCTCAGTACAGGGGAACTCCAGGGCATTGAAATGGGGGTGGGTGGGTGGGGGAGTAGGTGGGGGAGTGAGTGGGGGAGGTTGTGGGGGGCTTTTGGGATAGCATTGGTAATGTAAATGAAATAAATACCTAAAAAAAAAAAGAATAGAGTTTGTCTGTTTTGCCTTTTAGATCCAGCAACTTGTGGATAGAAAATGTCTTTTTCATCTTTGCATTCTCAGGTAAGATTCAAGCCTTACATCTAATTAGTAAAATTCCAATCAAATGATATTCTCTCAGGAATAGTAGCTCACTTCATCAAAACCTGGTATAAAGCCTGCCATGCTGTAATTTCTGATTATTCAAGCATTTGCAAATATTTATTGAATAATTCACCCAATTAATCAGTTTTCTTTTTTATCCTAGCATCAACACACTAATCTAGATCTCAGATTATTTTCTAAATATCAAAGCTATTTTTCTAAATGAATCTAGTTTGCAATAATTCTCTGCCATCAAATAATATCAATGTGCTAAGAAAATTAGGATAAACACTTCAGATATTTTTGAGTTGCACACATTTTCCTGAGTTGAATTGTAAATTCTTAGATTCAGAAAATTAAGCAGTCCTTGCTGACCTGGATTTTTCATGGAAATTATGAATACAAACCTATTCACCTTTCTAACCAGTCTACACTGCCCTGAAGCAAACATGACTTGGATGAAATCTGATTTCCACTTGACCACTGGGTCATGGTTGTTTCTTAGGTAACCCTACCTTTCTGATAAACCACTTATCAATCATGGCCAAAACATTAGTTTTGACCATTCGTTGGGACTATGAATGGTTAAAACATAGTCAATTCAATTTTAACACAAACCAGTTCAACTCACCTTCCTCCTGTGTGTGGGCCTCATATCTATCTTAAACAACTTAAACATCAAAGACCTGATTGCGTTTTGTGATCACACTAAGAAAACAGACAATGGCGGAACACCTTTCTCTACAGCCACCACTCATGCCATGCCTTTAGATCCAAATGAAATGGTGACATTCCTCACAACTTAAAGAGATACTTTACATGACATTCCTCAAAACATATTATAAGTGGATGCAAATGACTTTAAAACAGAGTAATGTCATTCCCTCTGGAGGCAAGCTTGCATAGGATAGATCCTGACCTAGATATGAGGACAGTCTACTGGAAGACTTCTAGGAGAATGTCCACTTCACACCAAGAACTAGATACCTGTACTAATGTAACTTTAGAAGATGTTATACATTAGCTAATGGCCAGTGCCTCCATGGCCTTTTTAATATATTAAATTTAATGTGTAATATAAAATATGCATATATGCATGTATATGATATATAAGATTATCATATTATCATTATAACAGCTATAAGAATTTTTTTTCACAATGGATGAAAACAGTGAGGCTTTCTGAGCTATTTGGTTGGAGGCACTAAATTAGACAAATCTTTCGTGCCCCGTATCTCTAGCTTTCTATTGGTTTCCTCTTTGCGTAATTAAATTTTAGTTTAGTATATTGTATTTATAGGCAAAAATATCCTAACCCATCTAATTACGTGTCAACACATGCCTGAGAGGGAACCAGGAGGGATTTAATTTTAATTCAGAATCACAAGAAAATAAGCAAATGGATGAACTTATAATAAACAAGAGGAAGGATATATATTCACGGGGAACAGAGACGGGAAGATGTACTCTTCTCTATTTCACTATTCATGATGGCATAGATGCATTGCTGTCTGTATTTCCCCCACTCAGGACAGTTGTGAGCACAAGAAATAAACCAAAAAGTAACCATAGGACATGTCTAAAAGCTGAGCTGGGATACCAAGATGAAAGGGACACAACCACCAGGTATGTTACTTCTTCACTTCCAACAGGTTTCCCAAACCCATCACTTCTGATCTACGATGCAGACATGAAAGGCAGCTCAAGTGTGTCATTATTCTCCAGGACTCCTTTATGACTCCAGGTTGTCATTTTTAACGATTTCGAAAGAACACAATTTTGTTGAATAGAATAATAGTTGCCCGGGTTGGGAGGAGAATGTGAAGCCTGCAGAGGAGGAGAAGGTAGAAGACGGGAAGCATACAATGTGTGCACCGATCTCTGCTGTGACAAGCTGCTTTGTATATGGATGGAGGTGACGGTACCTTGTAGCAATGTGTGTGATGAACTTAGGACTGATACACAAACATACGTGTACACACAGGCACGAGTGTGCAAGGGTGCTGGAGTGGGATCAGAGAGGTGAACGAATCACCATCCTAGCTGCGGTACTATTCTATAACTGTGTGCACTGTAAGCACTATTGAGAACCTACTGAAGGATGCAGGGGATGGCTTTGCATCATCCTTACAACTGCAAGCAAATGTGCAGGGACTTGGTAAGTGTCTTAATTCAGAAACATTAGAAGACCAAAAGCAATCCTGTCCTTCAGCCTGACCTCTCTCCTTTCTATGTCTCACAACAGCCAGAATAGCTCTAGAAATGCCTAGGAAACTTGAGACCTCTCTGTTAAGGTCTTGGGGAACTCTATAAACTTGTTAACCTTCCTCAAAAGCATTTTTCTAAGTTTCTGATTTTTTTCTACCTAATTCTGGGAAACAGTTCTCCTCCCTTTCCCTTTCTTCCTTCCTCCCTTTCTCTTCTCTGTCTGTTTTCTCCCTCTGTATCCCTCTCTGTATTTACCTTCAGCTTTCCTCAGAGCCACATGCCATCTAAGAGTAGCAAGGCTATCTATCTATCTATCTATCTATCTATCTATCTATCTATCTATCTATCTATTTATCTATCTACCCTCTTCTGTTAACTCTTGGGTATTTTAGTGAAGTTAATTTACTCCTTGTAGGGAAAAACAGCCATGAGTATGAAGAGATAATGAAGGAAGCTTAGAGTGAACATTATAGCTGCAAACAAAACTGTGAAGTGCTGTGCTAATTAGGTGAAAAATCTGATAAGAGTCCTTAAAATGGCAATATTGAGGATCCCAGTTGGGTGATGTGCAATTTGTTACAATTTGTTCAATGTGAACCAATGTTTTAAAATATCCATAGGCTTTCATTGCAAGTGTATCAATCAATCATACTTTCTGTAAATCAAGAATCACATGCAAACCATCAGTGATGGAATTGGAGAGCATCACAAACAACTTACTCTTCCAGGGGGCCTTCATCTGAGGACTGGCCCTGTCCCTTTGTCAGCTCTGTCTGTCTTCTAGAGGGCCTTCATCTGAGGACTGGCCCCTGTTCCTTTGACAAGATTATCTGTCTGCCTTTTCCTTAAACACTGCAGAATCTTCTACATTGGTCCTGATGGAATAAAAGGAAGCAGAATGCATTCTTAAGAGCTAGCTCGGGACAGGCTGACTCCAGTGCTCCGCTAAGATTTTGTTCCCTAGTCTTCCTTCCTGGGAGGTCTTAGAGGAGACATTCCCACCACACATATCCTTCAAGAGAAAAATTAGGCAAACTGAAATTGTTTTCCTCTGAATATCACGTGACCTTTCAAATCCTGATATTTCAGATCCATGACAGTAAATTTATACATGCCAATTTGTTTTGAGAATAATAAAGTCAAATATATTATTATCTATTGTCCTCACTACTTGATCCATTTTTTTCTAAAGAATCTCTTGGCTTAAATAGAATGAGATCAAAAGTAAATAAATAAGGAAACAAGCTGAGGATCCTAGAGCTACAAATTCCCACTACCATTATATATGGAATCAACTTGATAATTTCTATTTTTTTGTCAACACTTAATACCTAAGCCTAATAATGATTTAAAACTAACAGAAATCACAAAACCAGTAAAGACAGTCATTTCATTCAGGGCCAAAGTGTGAACTGGAGTCATAATACTATGCAAAATAAAAAAGGTAGTGTAGAACTCTGCTTAAGGCTATAATTCAATAAGCCACACTGCCTCCTGAGGCTCTTCCATCTAGGTCCCTGTGGTTATTTCATTTATGACTTTTTGTCAATCTTTCTCTCAATTTATTTCTAAACCACTATTGACATCAGATCTAAAAATTGGATTTATGGAAAAACCCCAAAGGGCATGTTGATACCTGCTTTAAGGCCGTCAGAAAGGCCCGTTTCATAAATATGCTACACCCATGGCTGCAGCTCATTTTGAAAGGTTAATATGAGGCCAAAAATATCCAAAAATGATGTAATCTATTTATAAATTCGGCTAAAAATCCATAAAGTAAACCATACCTAGTAATTTTCTGTTGTCACTTTGTTTATTATAATTTTTGGTTCACTAGTATTGCAATATGCCACAATTATTTGAACCATATCTTTAATTAAGCACTAATAAAATATGAGTTAGACAGTTATTCCAACAGTTTTATTGCATAATTAGTGAATAAGTTAACAAAAGTCTGCACTGAGAGACTTCATATAAAATTTAGAATGTGCACACGAGTAAGGTGATTCAGAGGATAATCTCATCTTCCAAACAAAACTAAGCATTTTTTTTTCTGAGTCAGTTTTGCCATTTCTAGAAATAAGTTCCAAAGACAAGGAAATTAGTCAAATGTTCAAATAATTAACTTTGAAATCATAGAAGCAAAACTAAGTATGCATATCTGTGGTTTTCATTTTTGCACTGGCTCACATCTCTTCTGCCCAGTCTCATCAGCTGGAAGAACCCTTATAACAGAAAGATTCCAGAATACATGTGACAGACGAGGAACTATATTCAAGCCACATGCCACCTGAACTTCCTGCCCAGATGTCCCCCTTTTAGCAGGGAGATTGGATCCCTTGGTTGCAATTAACTACCTCTCTTGTCTGTCCTCTATTGACCTTTGACTCTGACCACAAGAACATTAATGCTTAATGATATGATGGAATAATAAATGCATTAAGACCTTTGCATTAAATTAATATTAAAGACAGAATTATTTTTATAGAAAATTCTCATGGTGTACAAAGGAAAAAGCACTGAGGCTTGGTAGAAGAAAGAGAATCTCTCATCCCACTAACTGGAGATATTGTGTTTATCATAAATTATCATATATATATATATATATATATATATATGTATATATATATATATATATCAGATAAGTAATAAAAGGTAGATATGTTAGTTTCAAGCAGAGTAAAGGTTGTTCCCACAAATTAGAATAATCTATTGAGGTAATTATATTATTTTTATACAAATATGATGATTAATTACTGGAGTGTAACTTCTTATATTAAAGGAATATTATATTTTGGGCTAATCCCACATTTAAATAATAATAATAATAATAATAATAATAATATATGTGTGTGTCAATATGTGTGTTTATTCATATGGTGGTATATGGGGGTATGTATACCTATGTTTGTGTGGAGGTAGAGGGGTATGCACATGTGTGCATGGGGGTGGGGGTATAAGGTGTTGTGGGACCAAATGTCAAAGTTTAGTGTCTTCCTCAATTGTTTTCCCATCTTATTTTTAGAGATAAATTCTCTCTTTATGAACCTAGAGCTTGCTGATTCAGCCAGGCTGGCTGGCCATCTCAAGCCCCAGGAATCCTCTGTTTCTATCTCCCCAGCACTGGGAACACCTAAACACATAGCACTGAGCCCAACTTTTCTTGGACGCTGGGCATGGAATCCTGGTCCCAAGACTTCAAGAGCAAGCATTTTGCTATATCATTTCTCCAGTTCTAAGATCAGTTTTCTTTGAATTAAAAAGAATGTTTTAAAACTTGTAAAATATATGCGGAACCACAAATAAGTAGTAGCAAGCAATTATCATGTATAAAGCACATTTTATTGCCTTCAATAATTAACACATTTAATCTTCACTATATAACAAACAAAATGATTGTTCCTGTTCTAAGCATGAGAGCTAAGGGTGCTGAGAAGTTCCAAGTTCACACAGCAGGTAAGAGGCTATAGGACCAGAACAGAGCTATAGGAGCTCAGGGAAGCTCTGACAGAAGGAAACGCATTAACTTGCAGTGAGAAAAGGAAAACCTTCACAGTTATGATCACAGAGATATCATAATATCATGCATCATCAATAACAGACCAAGAAGGACAGGCATGCCCGTGAAAACATGGGAAATCACGAAACGAGGAGCCCAGAAGTACGTGTGGAGCAAAGAGAAAAAAGTGAAACTGATCCCCACCCCTGACCCATCATTAAACGGATCCCCCACACCCCTCAAATGACACAAAAGATCAGCAAGCACATGGGTGATGTGTATATAAACTATAATTAACTGAAATAGCAAATAATAAAACATACTTACAATTATCCTTCTAGAAGTCTTACTAGGGGGAAAAAAGGATTTTAATCTAGAGGAGTGAAAAGAAGTGTTTCCCAGGAACTTCTATACAAAAGATTACACCAAGAGCTCCTCTAGGGAAGTTAGGTGAGCTAGAAAGAGGAATACATGCATGCTAAAGAGATTAGGTTACATAAAAGGTAAGTCTAAAGGAATCTAAAGTCTAAAGGGTTGACACCAGGCTGATCTCAGGTGTCAAAACATTGTCATTGCTAGGGAGCAATGAGATGATCTCCAAAGATTCTTCAAGAAATAAACTTAACCTCATACTTAGCTCACTCCTCATCACTTGAGACTCTCTGTGATTGAAATTTTGTTTTTACTGAGCTCTTCTTGGAAAAAAAATGGATGGTAAGTAAATTTTATTTAATAATGGAGTAGAAAACAATCCTGGCTCTTTGTACTGATTCCTTATATGAGTCAGTCTATGTCAAGTAAGTGTTTGAATTAAGCTTACAGGAGAGATAGCCAATGTAATGAACCCAGCAAATGTTGGGGGGGGGGGGATAAGAGAAAGTGAGGCTAAAAGTAAATAGGCAGGCGAATAATCTCTGAGTTCAATGTCAGCCTCATCTACATAGCAAGCTCCAGGCCAGCCAGATTGATATAATGAGACTCCATCTCAAAAAGGAAACCAAGCAAATCCACCAAGAAGAACATGTGGGTTTTCTCATCACTCATGCCTATTTTCTACTATATGTCATTAAGGATATACAAACTAAATAATGTGGGAGAAATACAGCTTAAGGTGCAAAATTAAGCACTAAGAAATGAAACCAGTAGAAATTGACTAATCAGACAAATGGTAGGAAGACATAGAATATAATAATTATGTCATTTCTAAAGAGATGGGAAAGTCCAAATTTAGAAAATTTAAATAATATGTTTTATTAATACTTTGTGAACTTCAGACACCATATTTCAAACATATTCATCTTTATTCCTTCCTTAATCTCCTCCCACATCTACCCTCTCCCTCCTACTCTCTTCGAACTTGTCTCTTTCCTGGGTGGGTGGGGAGAGACCATCTCACAGCGGATGTGCTGACCCTCCAGCTTCTACGATCCCTCCATCCTTTTATGAAAACTACTACAGAGAAAATGTAAGCAATGGCTGTCAAAATAAAAGGTACTTCTTTTATTTTGTCTCCTAGATTCTGTGTTTAGGAATTTATATCACAGATGTACTTAAACACATTGGAGAAATACTACTATTAACAGGAAAAATATCTGATGCACTATAAATGCCCATCTGGGTAAGATAATTAAATTTAAAGTAATGGAATGCTCTCTACTTTTAAAATATGTTATACACACACACGTGCACACACAAATATGTAAAATAGCATATTTGTGAATTTTAAATATAGAAAAATGGCACTTGCTGTCATGTATAAAACTACCTCTGAAAGGAAAATATGCTTTATTTGGGCATTGCTTTGGAACACATAGATATATAAATAACTGATAATTTAGTTGCCTCCATGAAATGATGCTAGGCAGATGACACTGTATTTCTTTACTTTTTAAAAATATTTTGACAAGTATGTATTTTTTCCCATGGTAATTCTAAATCTTTTTTTTTAATTAGGTATTTTCTTCATTTACATTTACAATGCTATCCCAAAAGTTCCCCATACCCTCCCCCTGTCCCCTACCCACCCACTCCCACTTCTTGGCCCTGGTATTCCCCTGTACTGAGGCATATAAAGTTTGCAAGACCAATGGGCCTCTCTTTCCACTGATGGCCAACTAGGCCATCTTTTGATACATATGCAGCTAGAGTCAAGAGCTCTGGGGTACTGGTTAGTTCATATTGTTGTTCCACCTATAGGGTTGCAGACCCCTTTAGCTCTTTGGGTACTTTCTCTAGCTCCTCCATTGGGGGCCCTGTGATCAAACCAATAGCTGACTGTGAGCATCCACTTCTGTATTGGCTAGGCACCGGCATAGCCTCACAAGAGACAGCTATATCTGGGTCCTTTCAGCAAAATCTTGCTAGTGTATGCAATGGTGTCAGCGTTTGGAGGCTGATTATGGGATGGATCCCCGGGTATGACAGTCTCTAGATGGTCCATCCTTTCGTCTCAGCTCCAAACTTTGTCTCAGTAAGTCCTTCCATGGGTGTTTTGTTCTCATTTCTAAGAAGGGGCAAAGTGTCCACACTTTGGTCTTAGTTCTTCTTGAGTTTCATGTGTTTTTCACCTTGTATCTTGTACCTTGTGTTTTATTCATAGTTTACAGGGAAGGCTGGCAGATTTTATTTTAAGTGAACAGGACATGAAAATGTGGATAGAAGTTAGTATATCAAAACACAAAATAGTATTTTAAGGGAAATGAGATTAAAAAAAACAACAACTATGAGGGCTTAGTTCAGATTAGGGATAAAAGTAAGAACTTGTAGAAAGAACAATTAGAGGAAAATAGAATGAAGAAAAAGAAATGTAGCCCCAAAATACGTGCCAGTTGGAAACTGCATTCAGCTACTCACATCCGAGTCAGGTCAGGGGAACCTGAGTGTGCACTCAAGCTCATTGCCACTGTGGGACAAGAATCGGAGAAGGCAAAGCAGTCCTCTCAAGCTGCAAGCTGAGTAGATTTTCCCTCAATTTCCACCCAGTGACTACAGTCCCTCACCCTTCCACCCACCTACATTGGCCACTGGAGGTGGTATATATGAAGTCCTCCATATTGCTACCCAACTACACCAAGCAGAGGGCTTTTCAAGGGTGGGGGTGGGGGGGCATCTACTAAAATTGAGGGAACTGGAAAATACTGGAAACTACTCCAATGGTACTCACCTCCGTAGTTTTCACTTTCAGTTTTTACTAAGGGTAAGCCTTGAATCTACTGGAAAATATGGATAATAAATGCTATGGGGTTGTTGACAAGGCAGGTTCATGC
Source organism: Mus musculus (assembly GCF_000001635.26). Taxonomy (NCBI): domain Eukaryota; kingdom Metazoa; phylum Chordata; class Mammalia; order Rodentia; family Muridae; genus Mus; species Mus musculus. The sequence continues at coordinate 101,109,465 of NC_000080.6, forward strand.
TTCAGTCAATGTGTGTCTATCCCCACCCCCTGCCCTGCTTGACCCCTGCACACACACACACACACACACACACACACACACACACACACTCCATCTAGCGTAAGGTAGCCTGAATTGTGGTCCCAGCCAAGAAAGCTGGATTGGAATAAAGCTGTCCTGGTTTTAATGTCCTCTTGGGAGGCTCTCATCTCCCTGTTTTCCAAATATATTCCTCGAGCCCAATTAAGTCTAAGCATTCACTTATTTCTAATGTTTTATTGGTTATTGGCTTTAGCTCATTTCCTCCTGTAAATACAGGGAAATGGTGCCTCTATAGACTCCATAGGCAAAGGAAGACTGATAATAACTTAGGATCATGGGGCAGCTGTCCCCACACAGGGGCCACACGGGGCATAGACAGCTTGGAATGGCACACCAAGATGGCCGCTCGGCCAATAGGGAAGCCCCAGGGCCCAGTGAGTTAGAAGATGGAGGGAAGCTGGGGTAGCCCTGAGCCAGGAGATATGGAGATGCCAGTGAAAGCATCTCAGAGAAGTGATAGAGTGTCCAACGAAAACAGATGTTAAGAAGACATGCTCTCTCTTCTCTCTCTCTCTCTCTTTAAGATGTTCCTTTGGTTCAAGCAAAGCTGGATTTATAAGGCATCCCAGTATTTAAATGGAATCACCACGGCTTTTAATTAATTAAATTCATAAGATCAACATACTGCTATGTATACACTTAAAGTAGAATGGCACGAGATTTAACAGAAAATAAGTTGGACTCCACATGTCAACTGCCAGGCTCTGTGGCAAACTCTACAGGACCCCAAAGAGCAGACACAGTCAGGCTTGCTGTATCCATTGTTATTCAAAACTTGTTATCAGGAGCAGTCAAACCTCCAAATGAAGCCCTTAGCAAGTACAAGCTATAAAAAGCGCTGGCTTGTCACTAAGAGAATATGAACAAGTTTAGCACATCTCCTTTTCCACACTTGAAGTTTGCAAATGAGACTGTGAGGTGATTATCAAGGGAATTTTTAGGAAGATAGCATGCTCTCTAAATCTTTTTATCCAGGCGTGATACACAAATGTGCCATATATCTTTCCTATAATTAAGTAAACTGCTCCCTTGCCTCGGAGTTTCTCACCAACAACTGACACCTACATGATCTTTCTGGAAGAGGAAAAAAAATATAAAGATTTCTTTATTGCCAAGCAAACTTTGAGGAACTGGGCATTTTAATGGATTGTTCTGGTAGTAAAATATTTGAGCAAATACTTTTTCAATATATTTCTTTTTCTACAACCTTCTTAATTATTGTTTAGAATTGTACTTACACTGCCTTAAGGGCTGAGTTCTTTTCTGTTCAGTTAATAACTTATACCCAAGAGAAAACAAAAAGAGCCGCTGAGGGAAGATTGATAAGTATAAGAGAATATAAAGTGACCGAGGAAAAACATCTGAAAAATTATTTGCAGTTACTTCTTTACCAAACCTACCACAAGAATACACTAGTTCTAACAATGTCTCCAAATTCGAACTGTCTAAAGTAAGATGGAAGGCTACTTGGAGTTGTATGTGGCCATCAATTTGCCCTCCGTTCTTGAGCACTGCCTAGGCTAATTACTGCCTAGGCTTGTATATGAGAATAATTGGGGGGAAGTTAGTTTCCACATGTACAAAGGGGAAAACATTTAGATTATTAGGTAGTCCGGTAATGGGGAATGCTCCTCTGAAAGAGTTAGATGAGGCCATGCAGGGAAACTGGGAAAAGAAATGTAATTCCAGATACCAGAAGTGGCAAATCAGCTGTATTCTGGTCTGATTTACTATGCTTTTAGCACCAAGGATGGTGGGAAGTTGCCGGAGAGTAACCAGTTTTAGATGAAGTAGTGATGGCAGGTGAGGTCAGGAGAATCAGATATAAGCCACATTAAGACAAACCATAAATGCTGGCTATAGGACCATGGAGTTTATCTTAAGCGAAATGCAGAGATCTCTTTAGCGGAAATGCAGTGAGATGATTGAAAAGAGGAAAATACACGTTCAAGTAAGAGCAGAGCTCAGGGAACAGTCAATGAAGCTTCAGGATCAGTGTGGTTAGGGTAATCTGATTCTGCTGGCATTAAGTTCATCTTGAAAACACAATTCATGCTTCGAAGTACAAAGTGGGCAACCTGTAAAGGGGCATACAACAACCACCTCCCAGCCACGATTGTCTGCAAGCACCCAGGCCCTCTCCATGCTGGTGACCGACATGACAATGGACTGACACTCTACATCTTTTCTGTGATGCTTGAACATTTTCAAATATACTTCTATTCCCCCACTACAATTCTCATATAGCAAGCTACACATTTGATGTACAGTGACCCATTTTGCTTTCACTTTTAAACAAAACACCTTGGAGAGACCTCTCTATTACTGCATAACACACATCCTCAATCGATTTTATTTAAGTAGTACATATATTTTCCAGCATGGATACCGACCCATAGTTTATTTAACCAGTCTCCAATGGCTGAATATTTGAATTGTTTTTATGCTACAATAAATAACTCTGCATGTGTTTTATGGTGCAGCTTGCCAGTTCTGTATACCAAATTCCAGTCCTATCATCTATACTACGTAGAGCAAACTATCCGAAAGTTCGTTCTATGAACTGACACTTTGGGTGTAGCTCAACAGAAATCGGAGGTAATTCTCAGCTGGAAGGTTCTTCTGTTCCATGAGAAAGAACTGATATTTCCCAACTCTCCTGACAGACAGGTCAGTGGGATGATGCAGATGCCCGGATTATGTACCTCACTCCTTAGGAAGGACAGTTAGAGGATGGCCATTACTCAGAGTAACCCCTACCCAGAGTCAGTTCACAAGATCACTGTTCACCTTCTTCTGCACAAGTTACCTTACCATTCCTTTAACCTTACCAGACAATATTGCTTTGAAACCCAGAACTTTATCAGATCCAGCAGAAGCAAACTTTATCAGATCCAGCAGAAGCACTGTTTATGTTCCTTGGTGGAGTTATAGGAGAATGGGTATTTCACATCTAAAGACTTTGAACAAGAATAAAAACATCCCTTCTTTCCAACATAGAAAACACTTCAACCAATAACATAGAAAACCCCAAAGAACAGCAGTAAATCATCTCATTCAAAAATGAGAACTTAAGAAAGTACATCTGTCAGTGTCTTAATTAAGAGGTAGTTTTACATTTTTTTAAAATATATGCCTTCTTTTTATTTAATCTTTTATTTTTTACACTCCAGATTTTATTCTCCTCCTGGTCCACCCTCTGAGGGTTCCACATCCCATACCTCCTCCCTGCTCCCCGGTCTCCATGAGGATATCCCCACCCTCCCACCCCCACCTCAGGAGACCTCTAAACTCCAGTCTCTTGAGGGTTAGGTGCATCATCTCTGACTGAGGCCAGACCTGGCAGTTGTCTGCTGTATATGTGTTGGGGGCCTCATATCAGCTGGTGTATGCTTCCTGTTTGGTGGTCCAATGTCTGAGAGATCTTGGGGGTCCAGGTTAATTGAGACTGCTCCTCAATTAATTAATTAATTAATTGATCACCCTCCTTCTCAGAGATAATTTTACATCGAGAATACAGTTTCCTGGTAATCTTTGCTTCATCTGGTTCAAGAGAACTCACTCTATTCATTCTTTAGTGTCTATAAGAAATAATTCCATTTTTGATACTGGCTAACATTTCCCTTTTCCTCCCAGTGGTAGCTCTGAGAGGGTTCAAGGGCTGTTTCTTGTTCTGAAATGCTTCTAGCTCCTTGCATTTCTGGTTCATTATATCAATGCAATACTTTAGCAATCTTCATGAAATTCCTATGAATCCTAGTAAGGCTTATTATACTATCCCCTAAACCACACCATAAATCTTGCAAGACAGATTGTTTCAGTTTCAGGGTAGCTTAGGATGCTTTGGGAAGTCCCATTTTAAAACCCTGGAAACCTTTTCGTCTAGTTTAGAACTTCAATGAGACATGCCCCCTAAATCTTTGTGACATTTTAATAAAAGATGTTGTGGGTATTTCCTTGAGGCAACCTTTATCTTATAGTGATTTTCAGTTTTGAAAAGCTTATACAGAAGCTAGGAATAAGTTGTATATGCAAATAACAAGCCCAAAACTAGTACACTTTACCCAAATTTAGCTGCAAAATTGATCACTTTGTTTTGTATATCAATTTTCTCTGTGATTATCATGAGGATAAAGGATAAAACACTGAGATTATTTTTCTAACACTAAGAAAAAATTTCGGGCACATTCACCAATTAGTAAAAGATATCCTTCTTTATAATGTTCTTTATATTCTTCTTTATAGATTTATTTTACTTTTATTTGGGGGTGTGCGTGTGCATGTTTGTGTGTGTGGGGGGGGGTGGTATGGACAAAATTTGGAGAAACTGGAGCTTCCATGAACTGCTGGTGACAGAGAAAATTTGTGTAGTCAGTAAGTGACTTGCCTGTTTCTCAAAAACTCAACTACAGAGTTAACATATGATACACATCTTTATACTGTGATGAGATCTAAGATAACTGAAAACATACATCCACACAAAAAGAATGTAAGCCTTATTCATAATAGCCTCCACATGGAAACAACTCCAATTCTCATCAGCTAGAGGAGTGCAATTAATAAAAATGAGTAGCATTCATCCATAGGACACTAAACCAAGAAGAGATGAAGTACAAATCCATGCTGCAAAACCCATGGACCTTGAAAGTCTTACTGCAAATAGAACAAGAGAGACATAATATGAGATATTCAATAGGAGAATGTTTATAGCAGTTTCAAAGTGACTGAGCAAAAGAGCAAACCAATTCACAACAATAAAAGAACTTCTAGGGGAATCATCATCCCTGACCTCAAGCTATATTACAGAGCAATAGTGATAAAGAAAAAAACTGTATGGTATTTATACAGAGACAGACAGGTCAATCAATGGAATAGAATTGAAGACCCAGAAATAAACCCACACACCTATGGACACTTGATCTTTGACAAAGAAGCCAAAACCATACACTGAAAAAAAAGAAAGAATCTTCAACAAATGGTGATGGTCTAACTGCCAATCTGCATGAGGACAAATGCAAATTGATCAGTATTTATTTCCTTGTATTTATGTCCTTAGGCTTTTAAAGCTCAAGTCTAAGTGGATCAAGGACCTCAACATAAAACCAAATATACAAAATCTAATAGAAGAGAAAGTGGGAAATAGCCTCAAACACATTGGCACAGGGGAAGTTTCCTGAACAAAACACCAATGGCTCAGGCTCTAAGATCAACAATTGACAAATGAGACCTGATGAAACTGAAAAGGTTCTATAAGGCAAAGGGCACTGCCCATAGGACAAACATCAATCTATAGACTGGGAAAGCATCTTTACTAACCCTACATCTGATAGAGGGCCAATATCCAAAATGTACAAAGAACTCAAGAAGCTTGACTCCAGAAAACCAAATAACCCAAGTTTAAAAAAAAAAAAAAAGGCAACAGAGCTAAAAAAAGAATTCTCAACTTAGAAATCTCAAAATCTCAAATGGCCAAAAAGCAGCTAAAGAAATGTTCACTTTCTTCAGTGATCAGGAAAATCAAAATCAAAATGGCCGTGAGATTCCAAGTTACACCAATCAGAATGGCTAAGATCAAAAATTCAGGTGACCACACATGCTGTTGAGAATATAGAGAAAGAGAAGAGAAACACTCCTCATTGACAGAGGAAATACAAATTGATACAATCATTCTGGAAATCAATCTGGTGGTTCCTTAGAAAAGTGGAAATAGTTCTACCTGAAGACCCAGCTATAACACTCCTGAGCATATACCCAAAAGATGCTATACCATATCACAAAAACACATGCTCCACTATGTTCATAGTAGCCTTATTTATAATAGCCAGAAGCTGGAAACAATCCCGATGTCCCTCAACCAAAGATACAAAAATATGGTACATTTACACCATGGACTACTACTTAGCTATTAAAAATGAGGACAACACGAATTTTGCAGGCAAATGGTTAGAACTTGAAAATATTATACTGAGTGAGGTAACCCAGTCCCAAAAGGACACACATGGTGTGTACTCACTGATAAGTGGATATTAGCCAAACAGTTTAGAATACTCATGATACAACTCACAGACCATATAAGGTCTTAAGAAAGAAGGCCCATGTGGATGCTTCAATCCCACTTAGAAGGAGGAACAAAATAATCCTAGGAGGCAGAGGGAGGGAGGGAGGGACCTAGGTGGAAGGGGGGGGGGGGGGTTAGGAGGCAGTGCCAGTTATGGGGAGGGGGGACAGGAGACAAACCCAGAAGTCCAGGAGAATGAATAGAAATATGTAGCAGTGTGAGGAGCGGACTGGGGGCGGGGGGGGGGGGGCACTAGAAAGCTCCAGACACCAGGGATATGAGAGGCTCTGAGGACCCAATGGCGATGGCATTAACCAAAATGCCCAACAGTAGGGAGATGGAACCTGAAGAGGCCACCTTCATTAGATAGATATGGCCCATAGTTGAGGGATGGGGCTACCCACCCATCTCAAACATTTTGGCCCAGAATTGTTCCTGTCTAAAGGAAATACAGGGACAAACGTGGAGCAGAGACTGAAGGAAAGGCCATACAGTAACCAGCCCAACGTGGGATCCATCCCATACACAGGCACCAAACTTGAACACTATTGCTGATGCTACGATGTGTTTGCAGACAGGAGTCTGGTGTGGCTGTCCTCTGAGAGGCTCTACCAGCACCTGACCAAGACAAACACAGACACTTACAGCCAACTATTGGACTGAGCCCGGGGACCCCTATGGAAGAGTTAGGGCAAGGACTGAAGGACTTTAAGGGGATTACAACCTCATAGGAAGAACAACAGCATCAACTAACCATACCCCTCAAAGCTCTCAGGGACTAAGCCATCAACCAAAGAACATACATCAGCTGGTCAGTGCCTCCCACTGGTATGTAGAAGAGGACTGCCTTTTCTGTCTTCAGTAGGAGGGTAGGCACTTGATCCTGTGAAGGCTTGATGCCCTAGAGAAAGGAGACGCTAGAGGGGTGAGGTGGGGGTGGGTGGGTATGTGAGGGAGCACCCTTTTAGAGGTGAAGGGGAGGGAGAATGGGGTGATGTACTTGTGGAGGGGGAGACAACATTTGAAATGTAAGTAAATAAAATAATTAATAAAAAAGAAAGTATTCAATAGATAGAATCCCAAATTTAGCATATAGCTAGATTTCCATTTTAAAACCTGATGACCATAGAATGTAATATTCTTGTGTTTGGTAAAATGGAATAATGCATAAATAAAATGGAATCAAGCGTTTTTTTTTTCTGGGGAAAAAAGAAATGATTGCTGTTGGGTTTTTTTTTTTCATTCATTTTTTATGTATTTACTTCACATCCTATCTCAGCTTCCCCCTCCTTCTCTCCTCCAGGCTCTTCTTCTCACCCTCCCGCCTCTCCTATACTCTACTTTTGTACTCCTAAGAGAAGGGAAGGCTTCCCATGGATATTATTCCACCTTGACATATCAAGTTGCAGTAAGACTAGGTGCATCTTCTATTGAGGCTAGACAAGGCAGCCCAGGTAGAAGGCAACAGAGTCAGAGACAGCCCCTCTCCCTGTTATTAGGGTCCCACATGAAGACCAAGCTGCACATCTGTTACATATATATAGGGGCCTAGGTCTGTCCCCTCTACACTTCCTGGTTGGTCATTTAGTTTCTGTGAGTTCATATAGGCCCAAGTTAGTTTATTCTATAGGGTTGTGTGTGTGTGTGTGTGTGTGTGTGTGTGTGTGTGTGTGTGTGTGTTGTTGTTGTTGTTGTTGTTGTTGTTGTTGTTGTTGTTGTTCTTGACTAGCTAAGACTCCTAGCAATGGGTATTTGGAATCTGAATTAGCAACCTCCTGGAACCAGACAAGATTCTCTTAGAAACGCCAAGCAAGCCACAGAAACTTCTACCCACAATTTTTCTTGCCTACAATGTTCAGGAGTAAAGGAGAAGGAATTGAAGGAATGGCCAACAAACCCTTGGCCCAAGTTGAGACCCATGCCAGGAGAGAGGCCATGCCTGACTATTAACAATATTCTGCTACACGTGCAGACAGGAGCCTAGCAAAACTATCTTCTGAGAGGCTTCATCCAGCAGCTGATGGAAACAGATGCAGAGAATCACAGCCAAACATTAGGCAGAACTTGGGGGATCATTTGGAAGTGGGGAAGGAAGGACTGCTGGAGTCATATAAGTCAAGGATACCACAAGGAAGCCTACAGAATTAACTAACTAGCTATTCATTTGATTCTGCTGAGATAAAGGTATTCTGAAATCATCAGTGATCATTGTCAACTCTGTGAATTAATTAAAAACTAGTGTATTAGTTGTACATTTTAATAGTGTGGATTTTATGGCATGTGACTTGGATCTTAGTAAGTAACTAAAATAACATCCAAAACGAAGTGAGTTATAGTCACAACACTGATGAAACATGAAAATATAGAATTTGAAGATATTTATTACAAAAGACTATGCATCTCCTTTTTTGGTAAATCTTAGACATGAGAAAATATTTAAGATGGGATAGATAGATAACATTACAGGAAATCATATAGCTGTAAGGGTAACCCAAAAGTCTATGTAAATCATAACAACTGGTTACTGACTGTGGTGAGCACACACAGGTGCATCTTGTAAGTCGTCTTGATATTGATCATGCATGATCTTCTACTTGCCTGGGTATTAGGATGGGGAAAGGATGTCTTGTAGCCTCAGAAACAGAGGACCTGCAATTTTACAGCATTGGTCACCCTTCTTGTTATTCAGATTCTACCCCATCCTTCCTTTAGAGCACTTCTCTTGACTCACTAGTCTGCCCATGGCTTGTATCTTAGTTTTGGATTTACTGAACAAGCACTATAACCAAGGCAACTCCTATAAGGAAAACACTTAATTGGGGCTAGCTTACAGGTTCAGAGGTCCAATCCATTGTCATCAAGGTGGGAGCATGACATTGTTCAGGCAGGCATGGTGCAGGAGGAACGGAGAGTTCTACATCTTCCTCTGAAGGCCTCTAGGAGAAAACTGGCCCCTACATAATTAGGAGGAGATTCTCAAAGCCCACCCCCACAACCACATACTTCAACAAGGCCACATGTATTCTAACAAGGCCACACCTCCTGCTATTGCCACTCTCTAGGCCAATCATATTCAAACCACCATAACTGGAGTCAGGATTTGGGTGTTTTATGGGTCAGGAGCTCTAAATATGAGTCACCCATAATCATTTACCACAATTCATTTCAAAATCATCTTCATCTCCTCTCAGATAAAACTAATCTATTTTTTTATTCAAAGTCAAGAGCATTATTAATGGAATGTGTTGATACTTAAATTAATAGCTCTGTCTTATATCATACTGTCCTGTGATTCTCACTTGTTTCAGTAAAGTACTTCAGTGTTCATGAAGAAGTTATGTATTAGAGTGCCAGAGTGGAGAAAGTCTTCTTAGTCATCTACATGAGTCCAGATAAGCTTCTTGTAGGTAGAACAGTGGCCGTCTTGAAGGACAAGCATCCTGAAGAAGATATTATCACCCTCTTCTGAGCTATGGGATATATCTTGTTTTTAACCTCTTATTTTCTCTATGTACCATTCTTTTCAGGATACTCTGACCTATACCAGAAGCTAAACCTTTTTCTTTATAGGAAGAGCTAATGAAGAGTCACTCTGGTTAAAGAGAGAGGCCAGAAGTAGGTGCTCTGGTGTGCACATGGTCGTCAAGACAGATGAAGTGTAGCTTTGTATGTGCAGCCAATGAGATTTGCTGTGATCATGAAAGCCTAATCTCCAGCAGAAGAAACATGAGAGAATTAATAAAATCCCAACTATGACTTCTCTAGACTCTAACCAACAGTTATAAACTGTGATGTTGCAAGGGGAATGCATTGATTCTAGAAAATTACAGAATCCCAGTAGGAATTGGACCTGGTGAGTGCTGAGCTAAAAGATAGCTGCCATCACTGATCTAGGCTCCTGCTCCATGTTGGTTTATCATAGATAGATAGGGACAAAAACATGTGGACTTCTTACATCTGCTCTCTCCATAACCTCTTAGTTGCAAGAGGGATGATTTTGTTGGGGAAGGGCAAACTACAAGCTTCCTTAGTGCTTCCCCAAGATCTAACCCCTATGTACACTCCAAGAGAATGCCACCAAGAAGTTAGCTTTGGTCTAACTCTCACACAAAGGGAGAGAGAGAGAGAGAGAGAGAGAGAGAGAGAGAGAGAGAGAGAGAGAGAGAGAGAGCTCCTAGATCAGCCACTGTGAAGTACAAGCTGTCTACCAAAGAGCCTTGGGCTTCCATTCCCTTCTAGTACTCAATATGCCAGCTGCCTACTAGTCAGGGTGTTGTAAGAATGGCAAGCACATCTTCCCAGGCCCCTCATAGGTAGAGGAGTTAGTTACACTAGTTACATAAGATGATGCAGGTCCTCTTGCAATCCTCACTACAAAGGACCCAGGTGGGAGACCAAGAATGTAGGATGAGGAAAGAACTCAGTGTTACTATGGGGGAGCTGAGTTCATTGAAAACAGAGTGTAGGAACTACTTTAAAACCTATCTTCCTCAGAAAACAGACCATATAGCTCTAAACAACCAGAAATGTGATGGCATAGTGGTAGCAATGTATAGATTAATAGATACATCAGAAATTCAGCAAGGCCAAGAACTATAAAAATATCCCCTGGAGGTTGGGTTAAACTCAGTCAGTAAGCTGCCTCCTTTGCAAGCATGAGTGCCTGTGCCTTATCACTCATAACCCACATAAAGAAGACTCACATCTAAAAAATATGTTGAGCATAGTGGTGCATGTTCCTAATCTGAGGGCTATAGAGGCAGAAATAGGCAAGGCGCTGAGACTGGCTAGGCAACTCATTTAACCTCCTTCCTGAGTTTCAGGCCTGTCTCAAATAACATGGGGAACAGCTAAGATTGTTATTTAGCCTCTGCATACATTCACACACACCTGCACATAAACAAACATGCACACACACAAACGCACACTCACCTACATGCAATAAATAAATGAAGCTCAAAGTGGCTCTAAGAAAAATTTCCTCATCTCTAGTAATCTGGATGCAGATGTACACACACATTCAAGCAAACAGAAAACAGTTCATTGCTAGCAAAGTAGAGTAAATCTGAAATCTCCTTGAGATAGTACAAGTCTTACCAGCTCAGGGTCATAACCCCCGAGTAATTACTAACTTATATCCTGACACAGAAGCCACTTCTAGGATGCTGAGCTTAAAAAGAAACAAAAGTTAAAACAAAAATTCTGAATACTGACATCACAAATTGCATGTTAGGAAAAACAAGTGTTGTGTAATCACTCAGCAATCCACAAAACAAACAAAACCAGAACAAAGCAATCCCTAGACACTTCTGGCATTTTATAATATATTATATCACATCTTTAACTTTTATATATAATAGTTATTCAGTGACATAAGAAATGCAGGTACATTCAGGCATGATATAATCCTACTGTAGTATTACCTGTGTTGCACTTTGCAGAAAATCAAAAGAAGTATTAAAAGGTACATGTTGAATTAAGTGAAGACATTCCTAAAAATTTTAAAAGAGAAGAGAAGCTATCAAATACAGAACATTCATAGGGTTTAGGAATTATGAAAAAAAAAGCAATAGAAATTTTACTTGAAACAAACTTACAAAAAATAGTAGAGTAAACATAATAGTAGGCCTGACCTAGAAAAAGAGAATTTTTCAGGGGTCTAAAAACTTGAAAAAAAGTCATTAGAGAACTGGAGATATGGTTTGGAGGAAGACCGTTTACCTAACACATCCACTGCAAATAGTCAAAGCTTCTTAGAATGCTCAAGGTCTTGTGTATTAACACTGAGGAAAAATTAAGAGACTGCCAGGATGAAAAAAGAAAGGAGAAGATAATGAAAAACCATGGACGTATTACCAGTGAATTTTGATACATCATTAAGAGCAGCAGCAGTGATATGTACTGTTTGTGCGTGTGGGCAAGTATGTGTGCTGGAGTTTCTGTGTGAGTGTGCACATGTGTGCTCTAGTGTGTATGAACATATGTGTGCTCAAGTTTCTTGGTGAGTGTGCATGTATGTGTGCTCAAGTTTCTCTGTGTGTGTGCGTGCATGTGTGCTCAAGTTTCTCTGTGTGTATGCATGTATGTGTGCTTGAGTTTCTCTATGTGTGTGCATGCATGTGTGCTTGAGTTTTTCTGTGTGTATGCATGTATGTGTGCTTGAGTTTCTCTGTGTGGGTGCATGTATGTGTGCTCAAGTTTCTAGGAGAATATAAAGCAGATAAAAAGAAGATAGGAAAAATAGTCAAAGAAATAATGACTGAAAACTCCCCACATGTGATGAGAAGTATTAACCTATCCAGCCAATATCAATGAGTTCTGGTAGGATAGAAACCAAGGACTCCTGCTTACACAAATAATAGAAAATGTGAAAACAGAAAACAAGGCAGTTTGAAAAGCAGCAAGATGAAACATGACTCAACATGTAAAGTAATCTATAGTCATAGTTGAATTCTGGAAAAGAACGGAGGCCAAAGCAGAAAGATGATATATTCAAAGGGTTGAAAGAACACGTAAAGTCACTAAAAAATTATCATATCCAGAAAGATGCTATTTAAAAAAGATAAAATGAAAATATGCTCAAATAAACACTTAAATTTTTTGCTGAAAGAGCTAACTTGTAAGAAGTACCAAGAACATAATATTAAATTTCAGAATCCATGAAAGTGAATTATTGAGTTTTTAACATATAGAAGTATGTTTTACAATAACAGGTAAAGAATTAGAAAGAGACAAAGCAGTTAAAGTGATAGGATAAAAACATGATACAAGAATAACCCAAAACCACAGGATATAAGAAAAGATCCTAAAAAAATCAACAATTCTCTTTCTTGTATTTACCAAAATCAAAAAAAAAAAAGATGCTCAAAAAAAGACATAAATAAGAATAAATGTCCATCTTTGTTTTATTAAAACTAGCCTCACACTGGAACCTAAGATCCTTTAGCTAACGTGTGGATAAACAAAATATGCTGTAGCCATGACATTGAATACCTCTCAGCAGTAATAAGTGAACTGCTAATGTGTATAAGAATGTGTCCTAATTATATGACTTTCCTTAGTTATTTTTCTATGACTAGGCAAAAACAAATCTATTATGACTATAAGTCAATCAGACAAGGGGCAGGAGGGCAGGGAGAGTTTACTGTAATGGGAGAAAAAAGACCCTTTAGTGGCTGAAAGCAGACTACATCCATGGGCAGAAACAAATACTTAGGAAGAAATTTGACAAAATGAGCATTTAGAAAATAATAAAATAGTGTTAGAAGTTTGTACTTTTAAAAACTAAGATTTCTTACCAAGCACCAAAGTAAAAGATTCTTAATGTTTTTATCAAGTAAGCTCTTCTTGGGGCACACTGAGTCAGTCTTCAACAAAGTCTTTACAAAAGGTACAGCCCAAGCTGAGCAGCTCACAGAACACCCTTTGCCAAAAGCAAGAAGTACTCAGCTCCATTTGTAGATACGATTCTTCCAGAGAGATTAAGAGAAGGGAGCATCCTTCTATTTATTCTGTGAAACTGATGTGATCTCAGGATTATTTTCATTTGATGATGTCCCATATTTCTCTCTGTATTAAAAAGGCATTTAGTGGGGGAGCCCCTCACCATCAGCCATCATGACTTTTCCAACATGAACTGGGGTCTTACCAAATAGTTCTCAATAAGTTGCATAGCCAATACTGGCAGTCAGAATTTGAAGCCAATTTGTCTGCATTTACAAAGAAGTGTCTAATATTGAATAATAGTATTGAATACTAGTTATCTACTAGTGGTGGTCTGACTTGCCGATGTGCCATTCATATCTGAGTAGCCAGTCTAAATATTCAATGATGAAATTTCTGAAATATACAGATTTATACACCAAAAAGGGATAGCTTATGTGTTTTTCCTATTCTTTATTCTACAATCACATCCATATAAAATGAATGACCTTTAGCATTTATAATCTTTAAAACCATCAACTTCAATAACAGGTTATTATAAAATAGCAAGGATTCTTTGTAAGTTGAAGTGAATACCTTAACCATCCCTTTATAAGGTAAAAGTATTTAAATTATTTTAATAATACTTTTATTTTTAGTTCTGTTTATTTGTATGTGTGCATCCTGCCATGGTGGTCATTACTTTAATATTTTCATTTTCAGTTATGTGTATGTGAGCTATGTACATGCTCAAGAGTGAAGATGTATGGGGAGATCAGAGGTATCCATCCAATCCCTAGGAGCTGGATTTGCAGGCAGTATTTAGTCATCTGTGGTGGTTTGAATATGCTTGGCCTAGGAAGTTGCACTATTAGGAGGTGTGGCCTTGTTAGAGTAGGTGTGGCCTTGTTGGAGGAAGTGTGTCACTGTGGGAGTAGGCTTTGAGACCTTCCTCCTAGCTTCCTGGAAGACAGTCTTCTGAGTGCCTTAGCAGCAAGATGGAGAACTCTCAACTCCTTCTCCAGCACCAGGCCTGCCTGGATGTTGCCATGCTTCCTGCCATGATGATAATGCATTGAATTTCTGAACCTGTAATCTAGCCCCATCAACACATTGTAATTTATAAAAGTTGCCTTTGTCACAGTGTTTCTTCACACTAAGAATGGAAATCCTAACTAAGACACACCATCTGAAGCAGTTACTGGAAACCAAACTCTGGCTTTCTGAATGAACAGTTTATTCTTAACCACTGAACCATCTCTCCAACCCTAATGTGAATTTAAAAAAAAAAAAAATTATTTGCCATTTCCTATCTCAGCACTAGGGAAAACTTTATGAAAGGAGTTCGCAACACTGTGATGTCAATACTATTATCAAGACAAACTAATTGCTCATAATTTGCATTACCAAGTGCACTATAACTATGGCCTTCAAAAGTAAATTTAGATCACTGTTGATGGCCTACTAACCAGAGATTTTTTTTTTCAAGGTAAATGTCTTTCTTGTGGAAAGCAGAGTGGCCCAGCATACCCAGAATGCTGTTTCAAGCCCTCAGGCAAGCCACTAACTTGGAGAGCATTTGAGAACGTTTCCTTCGCAGCCTCTGCTTTCCTCTCCACAGGCTCACTGGGCACGGACAGCACTTGCACAGAGCTGACTACACCTGACATTCATGGCTACTGAAGATTAGCACCAAGTTCTGGCATCATGTGCTGGGTCAGTGAGTTTCTTGAGGTTTCTGGTCTCTTACTATGTTGCTGAGCATTCCACATGTTAGAAGTAGCTAGTTTAGGGAGGTAAAATAGGAAAAGAAACAAACATTAATACTCTACAGAAAAAATACAGTGTCAGGAGATACCAGAAACATTTCACTTTTATACATAAGAAAATTGGCCATTTGATGAGAATTTATTTGATGAATATTTTAAAGGGTAATCATGTTTGTAAAGATGTAAAAAAGACAGCTCAGCCACAGTGCTGCCTTCGCTCAAATTCAGAGTTAGCATAGGGCACTGGTTAGGTAAAATTTTGTTTATAAGCGTATACACGGGTTTCTTCATATTTCAAATCTGTCTGACAATAATCTCTAACCCAGGGGTTTGCTGGAGAGATTGAGTTAGTTGATATTTTTGTGCACACTTAGCGTAAGAGGCCAATGGTGGGTGGCTTTTGTAGCTGGGGGTCCCTGGATGCTGTTTATGAATTCCAAGAGCAAGATGGTCAATGTGCATCTAAAGCATGGAAGATGCTTTAAAGTTTAATCAAGAAATGTTCACTCCAGGAAAACTATCAAAGTAATTGACCAATTCAAAGATTTGTATGTAAGACTTTTTTTTAAAGCCAGAAAGAATGTTGAGGTGAATTATATATTCAACTTTTCAAATAAAATGATTGAAATTATACTTTTCATACAAATGAATATTTTTAATACAAGAATTAGAATTAATAGGATGAAACTTAAACAAATGCTAAGGCAGAAATTGAAGGCTTTATTTACTCTGATAACTGAAAGCCTAGATCAAGTGTACGAAGACAGTTCCTTTTCAGACATTGAACAATAGAAAGATCAGGGTGATGATTGCTAAGAGGTTAGAAACAAACTGAGTTAAAAATCATAGCTGTTCCAGATTGCTGCCTAGTAGCAATTTCCAGGCTATGGTACACTGATAAAGAACCCAGAAGAACACTACAATTTTGAGACACTGAGCAGAAAGACAGTACAGCCTGGGAAATGCAAAATGACTAAGATTTGTGAGCCTAAGTACCGGAAATTGTAGGCCTGAGTATATGGAGCTATCAAGATCTCCAGAAGAGCTCTTTGCCTTCATATTGACCTGCACATGTCTGGAATAAAATCACTAGTGACAAGGATCAGCTGGCACAGGGCTGCGGGTTTTCAGAATTCTATAAGTCTCACAATGTAGAAGGAATACTCAGTTATTAAAAGGCAATACTGAAGTGATAATAGTAACTTATTTTTAAAGAATTGCTTTATCTTATCTAAAGTTTGATTAATAATTTCAGTTCCATACTATAGATCATAAATGGCATCCTATAGATCAAAGCAATTATGCAGTAGATTATAGAAAACAACATATAAACCTACAGGAAAATCCAGGGTCATATACCAACTGAAAAATATTCAGCAAAGAAGCATAAGTTTGGTATGTAACTAGGATAATCATCAACAAACATGAAATTAAAACGCCTATTATAAATATGCCACTTGTGTTCAAAACTGTAGATAAATATAAAAAGTCTTTTAGTGATGAAAAACCCCTGTGCAAGAAGTAGAAAAGGGTCACAGTGATACTACAGATAATGCAAAGAGAGGACAGTGGCTTGAGACACAATGAAGCCAGTGACCAAAGTAAAGCATGGGCAGAACAGGAGTGGGACTTCGCTGAACTTACACCAACAACAACTTTCTACGCATGTAATGACGGCCTTAAAAATAGGAAAGAGAAAATTTGGTGAGGAGAGAATAACCAAAATTATGTGAAGAAAGGATGGCAAAAATATTTCTGATGAAAAACATAAATTCTCAAATAAAGGAAGATCTGAATCCTGAGAAAAAGCAAACCAATGTATGTTGTCACCATATTCCTGAGCAGCAGTGACAAAAAAGAAAATCGTCAAAGGATCTAGCAAGGGACACAGCAGATGACAGAATAAAGGTTATAAACTATGCACATCAGAGAAGAAGAGAGACTTGTCTTTAATTTGTATAAAGAAATGGGGAAAAATTGTTGGCAAGGAAATGGAGCTAGTTGATGCCGTGGGTTTTGTGTTTCAAAATGCCAAGCCACTATGGGAAACAGTGTGCAGTTACCTCACAATTATATTTCCAACACCAACAGACATGTGAAATTGGATGGGAAAGCCTACAAGTCTCAAGCCTACACAATGAACTACAAGTGACTGAGGAAAGCTAGGAATGAGAGAGATGGCGACACTCAAGGAAGAGCACACCAATTGTCTGTCCTGTGCCACACAGTTAGCTCAGAAAAAAATACATACATGTAACATATGGACTTAGCAGGTTAGATTTAGGAATATAGATGCATTCACTTGTAATGAGTGAAAAGAGAGAACATAAGATTGAATGAAAATAGGGAGGGCTTTTTGTGAGGGTTTTGGAAGAAGAAAAGAGATGGGAGAAACATGGTAACTATATTATAATACAATAAAAATAAATAAAATTCCTACTCAATCTTGCATCTGAGTATTTGCCCAAAGAATTTGAATCACAATCCAAAGACATTAGAATTCCTAGTTCACTGGAGCATGGTGCACAAAATTAAAGATATTAAAAACAGTTTGGGTGTCATTGACCACATAAATGGATGAAGAAAATCTTGAAGTAACACAGTGATTGACTGTTCATGTTTAATAAAGGAGGGAGCTCTACAATACCATGGATGAACCTTCAAGGTATTGTGCTAATATGCTAGTCCCAGAAATACAATGTATAAATCCACCTATGAGCATCTAAAATACAGCCAAATGAACATAATTCCATATGGAATTGTAGAAGAGGATTGAGGATTAGCATTCCATGGGCACAATGCTTCAGTCAAGCAAGACCAGTAATACAGAGATCTGCTACACATCCTTGTAACTTTAATCAAGAACCCCTGATTATCTGGATGTTAAAAATGTGGCTAGAATTCCATCCCTCTCCTCCCCCTCCCCCTCCCCCTCCTCTATCCCCTCTCCCTCCCCCTCCCCCTCCCACTCCCTCTCCCCCTCCCTCTCTCTCCATATATATAGATATAGATATAGATATATATGATTAGCACTTAGAAATAAAACTCAGTAGCTCCACTAGCTCCATTTCCTTGCCAACACCTTTTTCACCTTTTTTTCTTTATGCAGATTAAAAACAAGTCTCTCTTCTTTCTGATTTTCAGTTTATAACTTTTATTATGTGTGTGTGTTGTGTGTGTCTCCCTGTTTTTATGTGACTGTCTCTGTCTCTTACTCTCTTGGTTTCCTCTCTCATTGCTCGCCATTTCTCCTCTTTCTTCCTTTACCTCTTCTTTTCTGCATTGTACCCTAATCAACAGCAATGTTTATTTATACTCAGATAAGTAATCAAAAGTAGGTATCAACTTAGCATTTATTGGATAAAATTTTAAAAGAAAAGCAAAGCATACTGGCATATAATTCTTTTTTTTTCCTTTTTTTTCCCTTTGTTTTTTTTATTAGGTATTTATTTCATTTACATTTCCAATGCTATCCCAAAAGTCCCCCACCTGCTCCCCCACCCACTCCCCCACCCACTCACTCCCACTTCTTGGCCCTGGCATTTCCCTGTACTTAGGCAGATAAAGTTGGCATGACCAATGGGCGTCTCTTTCCACTGATGGCCAACTAGGCCATCTTCTGATACATATGCAGCTAGAGACAGAGCTCTGGGGGGTACTGGTTAGTTCATATTGTTGTTCCACCTATAGGGTTGCAGATCCCTTTAGCTCCTTGGTTACTTTCCCTAGTTCCTCTATTGGGGGCTCTGTGATCCATCCAATAGCTGACTGTGAGCATCCACTTCTGTGTTTGCTAGGCCCCGGCATAGTCTCACAAGAGACAACTATATCTGGGTCCTTTCAGCAAAATCTTGCTAGTGTATGCAATGGTGTCAGCATTTGGAGGCTGATTATGGGATGGGTCCCCGGATATGGCAGTCTCTAGATAGTCCATCCTTTCATCTCAGCTCTAAACTGTGTCTCTGTAACTCTTTCCATAGGTGTTTTGTTCCCAATTCTAAGAAGGGGCAAAGTGTCCACACTTTGGTCTTTGTTCTTCTTGAGTTTCATGTGTTTAGCAAATTGTATCTTATATCTTGGGTATTCTGTTTCTGGGCTAATATCCACTTATCAGTGAGAGCATATTGGGTGAGTTCTTTCGTAATTGGGTTACCTCAATCAGGATGATGCCCTCCAGGTCCATCCATTTGCCTAGGAATTTCATAAATTCATTCTTTTTAATAACTGAGTAGCATTCCATTGTAAAAATGTACCACATTTTCTGTATCCATTCTTCTGTTGAGGGGCATCTGGGTTCTTTCCAGCTTCTGGCTATTATAAATAAGGCTGCTATGAACAAAGTGGAGCATGTGTCCTTCTTACCAGTAGGAACATCATTTGGATATATGCCAAGGAGAAGTATTGTGGGATCCTCTGGTAGTACTATGTCCAATTTTCTGAAGAACCACAGACTGATTTCCAGACTGGTTGTACAAGCTTGTAATCCCACCAACAATGGAGGAGTGTTCCTCTTTTTCCACATCCTCACCAGCATCTGTTGTCAACTGAATTTTTGATCTTAGCCATTCTGACTGGTGTGAGGTGGAATCTCAGGGTTGTTTTGATTTGCATTTCCCTGATGATTAAGGATGTTGAACATTTTTTCAGGTGCTTCTCAGCCATTCAGTATTCCTCAAGTGAGAATTCTTTGTTTATCTCTGAGCCCCATTTTTAATGGGGTTATTTGATTTTCTGGAGTCCACCTTCTTGAATTCTTTATATATATTGGATATTAGTCCCCTATCTGATTTAGGATAGGTAAAGATCCTTTCCCAATCTGTTGGTGGTCTTTTTGTCTTATTGGCAGTATCTTTTGCCTTGCTCTGCAGTTTCCTGAGGTCCCATTTGTCAATTCTCGATCTTACAGCACAAGCCATTGCTGTTCTGTTCAGGAATTTTTCCCCTGTGCCCATCTCTTCTAGGCTTTTCCCCACTTTCTCCTCTATAAGTTTCAGTGTCTCTGGTTTTATGTGGAGTTCCTTAATCCACTTAGATTTGACCTTAGTACAAGGAGATAGAAATGGAACAATTTGCATTCTTCTACATGATAACCGCCAGTTTTACCAGCACCATTTGGTGAAAATGCTGTCTTTTTTTCACTGGATGGTTTTAGCTCCCTTGTCAAATATCAAGTGACCATAGGTGTGTGGGTTCATTTCTGGGTCTTCAATTCTACTACATTGTTCTACTTGTCTGTCGCTATACCAGTACCATGCAGTTTTATGACAATTGCTCTGTAGTACAGCTTTAGGTCAGGCATCGTGATTCCACCAGAGGTTCTTTTATCCTTGAGAAGAGTTTTTGCTATCCTAGGTTTTTTGTTATTCCAGATGAATCTGCTGATTGCCCTTTCTAATTCGTTGAAGAATTGAGTTGGAATTTTGATGGGGATTGCATTGAATCTGTAGATTGCTTTTGGCAAGATAGCTATTTTTACTATATTGATCCTGCCAATCCATGAGCATGGGAGATCTTTCCAACTTCTGAGATCTTCTTTAATTTCTTTCTTCAGAGACTTGAAATTCTTATCATACAGATCTTTCACTTCCTTAGAGTCACGCCAAGGTATTTTATATTATTTGTGACTATTGACAAGGGTGTTTTTTCCCTAATTTTTTTCTCAGCCTGTTTATCCTTTGTGTACAGAAAGGCCATTGACTTGTTTGAGTTAATTTTACATCCAGCTACTTCATTGAAGCTGTTTATCAGGCTTAGGAGTTCTCTGGTGGAATTTTTAGGGTCACTTATAACAACATCAGATCCTTCAACAAAAGGCTATACTCAACAAAACTGGAGAACCTGGATGAAATGAACAAGTTTCTAGACAGATACCAGGTACCAAAGTTACATCAAGATAAGGTTAATGATCTAAATAGTCCTATATCCCCTAAAGAAATAGCAGCAGTAGTTAATAGTCTCCCAAACAAAAAAAGCCCAGGACCAGATGGGTTTAGTGCAGTGTTCTTTCAGACCTTCAAAGAAGATCTAATCCCAGTTCTTTACAAACTATTCCACAAAATAGAAGCAGAAGGTACTCTACCCAACTCATTCTATGAAGCCACAATTACTCTGATACCTAAACCACAAAAAGACCCAACAAAGATAGAGAACTTCAGACCAATTTCCCTTATGAATATCGATGCAAAAATCCTCAATAAAGTTCTTGCTAACCAAATCCAAGAACACATCAAAACAATCATCCATTCTGACCAAGTAGGTTTCATCCCAGGGATGCAGGGATGCAGGGATGGTTCAATATACAGAAATCCATCAATGTAATCCAGTATATAAACAAACTCAAAAACTAAAATCACATGATCATCTCGTTAGATGCAGAGAAAGCATTTGACAAAATCCAACACCCATTCATGATAAAACTCTTGGAAAGATCAGGAATTCAAGGCCCATACCTAAACATGATAAAAGCAATCTACAGCAAACCAGTAGCCAATATCAAAGTAAATGGTGAGAAGCTGGAAGCAATCCCACTGAAATCAGGGACTAGACAAGGCTGCCCACTTTCTCTCTACCTATTCAATATTGTACTTGAAGTCCTAGCCAGAGCAATTAGACAACAAAAGGAGATCAAGGGGATACAAATTGCAAAGGAAGAAGTCAAAATATCACTTTTTGCAGATGATATGATAGTATATATAAGTGATCTATAATTCTTTACCTAATAAAAGTGTTTCCGAATAGAAGGTAAAATGAAGCCATTTACAGAATAACAGCAAATGAGAACATTTGAAACCGAGGCCCCTACTCTACACAAAATATGGAGGGAAACTAGAGAAAAATGGTAGTTTATAAAAAGTTGTGCCAACATAAAGATTAGAAATGATAGTATATACATTTGTATATAGGTATATGGCATATTCTTTTAAAAGGAGGATTTGGGGTTAGAGAGATGGTTCAGTGGTTAGAACTTCATTCTGCTTATTCATAGGACAGAAGCTCATTGCCCAACCCCCATGTCAGGTGGCATATAGCTGCCTGTAATTCCTTCCATGTCCAGTGAATTTGATAACCTCTTCTGGAGTTCATGGGATATGCACTCACATATGTAAACACATGGAGGGAGAGAGAGAGAGAGAGAGAGAGAGAGAGAGAGAGAGAGAGAGAGAGAGAACTTTTTGTTTAAAATAATAGGAAGCATTTGCTTTATTTTCGATTTCCTTTAAACGATAATTAATTAATATACATAGCAAGCCAAATATCACAGGTGTACTGCCTATCATGTGACCCAGGCTCACAGTCCCCATCTTACTGGATGAAGAAGAGTCGGAAGCTTTACTTTCAAGGTGAGAAACAGAACAAGAGCCCTGGTTTGTTATTTCTATTTGGCATAGCACTGGTGCTTTTAACCATGCCTATCATGCAAGAAAAGAAGCTACATGAATTGCAAAACGATAAGCAAGAAACGCATCTCTATGAAGCACAAAGGAGTTTAGATGAAGAAAAATTTAAAAACAACAAAAATTTCACCAAAACAGCTAATGCTAATGAATACACTTAATAATGATAGAGAACACAAATAAACACACAAAAGTGACTATTAACACACACGTTGTTGTAGGCATCTCTGTTATACACTGCCTTTGGTTCTTTTATATGTTTAGCCATGAGTATACAGCTGGATCCTACAGTAGTCCTGATCTTGGCAGAAATCCCCTATTGATTTCCACAGTGACTGCATGAATTTACATTCTCACTAACAGTACATAATGGCTCTCTTCTACCTGCACCCTCTCCATTGTTTGTTAGTTTCTGTTTCTTGGTGATAAATAGATCAAATTATCCTCCTTATTGCACAAATCTGTCTCCCCCAATCTCTTCTTATTAATTAATAATCCTCAGACTACTTTCATGGTTTTTTCCTAAGATTTTACATATGAAATGAAATAAGAAATACTTCTCTTTCTGAGTCTCATCTATTTTACTTAGTATAATGATACCCTAGTCTATTCTTTCTCCTACCAATGAGAAGAGTTCAGTTTTCTTAATATATGTATAATTGCTGATTAGTGTATAAGACAGCGGAATTGATGAGTTCTGAGGTCCGCTGGGGGGAAAAAAAAGTCAACTTGATAGAAGGAAACCTTCAGTGTTGACATCTAGTATGTGCCCATACTGGCAAGTGCATTTAACATAAAAGTATGCACATATGCATGCCACATCTCAGATGCAAAATAAGCCTCTATTTATTTGGAAATAGATTGTAAAGAAGTAATTAATTAAAATTATGTCATTTAGGATGTATACTAACCCATCAGGAGTATTGTCATTGAAGAAGAGATCAAGACATAGATTTCCACAGTCAATCATATGCAAGCCAAAGAGCAAGACCTTGGAAGAAAGTCATCCTGTTGAGACCTTGAGCTTGAAATTCTAGGATCCATAATGTGATGGGTGAACTTTTGCTGTACAAGCCATATAGTCTGTGATACTTTGTAGTAGCAGTTCAATTATATATATGTGTGTGTGTGTGTGTGTGTGTGTGTGTGTGTGTGTGTGTGTGTATGAATGATACATTTGCTATCCTTAGGGAAAATGGTAATTTTCCAAAATTTAAAAGACTATAACATTGATATAGGAATGAAAAAAAAACTGGAATTTTAATACTGATCCAACCACTTTAGAAAGCAAATTAATAATTTGCTACAATGTAGTATTAAATATACACTCACCAAACAATTTGCCAGTTTACACTCAAACAGTTCCATAAAAGACATGTAAACATTCACTGACTTTGAGAATGTAAGGAAATATTTTAAAAATGATAACTGGTTCCAAATATAAATAGCCAAGACATTCATCAATTGATGAATGAATAAACAACTTGTAGTGCACCAATACAATTTATTACTAATTTGTAATGGCAAGAAAACATGATCAACCATGCAGCATTATTAACAGCATAAATGAAATAAAAGCCAAAGGCTATATACTGAATGTTTCCATTTATATAAAATGTTATAAATAGCAAATCTATAGTGAAAGAAAAATCAGTGGATACCAGACCTCAGCCATAGACACAGAAGACTGACAACACAAAGTGACAGAAAAGATACCTTCAGGCTGATGAGAATAGTCTGGAAGATAACTTTCAATCAGTGAAAAAATTCACTTGTCAGAATTCAGATCATGCAATCAATTGGCAGGTTATTACATACAAATTATGCTCAAGAATGGTGATTTTTTTAAATAATTCAGATCTATGAAATATTTTTGATCATCTAGGAAAATCATTTATGATAGAGAAAAATGATATTAAATATGCAAACACATTGAAATGATATATTATAAGGTATTAACTCTACTTTTAATCTTAAAATTAAAACTACTTTCATTTTGGAACCCCAGTAATTTTCATACTATCAATGCTTCTATTTTTCTATTTCCTTTCATTAGCAATAAAAAAGCAACAAATAGGAAAGGAAGGTAGTTTTAAACTGCCTGCCTAACACAATAGAGTGCTGTTACTGCATAGAGGCACCTACACAGAAATAAGAACATAGCATCTCTTTGATTCACCCTAAAACAACAGTGTTGAATTTCCCGTGACCATCCAGAATCTAAGACAAATAGTATGCAGTTATCATGAGGATGGCCCATGTCTTTGCTTATGTGTATAGTATTTAGTCCTATCCTTGCAAACCGATCCCCAAGCTATCTGTGAAAGACAAGTGTGTGCATGTGGGAATTTAATTCTCTGTCTCTGTCTCTGTCTCTGTATCTCTGTCTCTCTGTCTCTCTGTCTCTCTGTCTCTCTGTCTCTCTCTGTCTTTCTCTCTCTCTCTCTCTCTCTCTCTCTCTCTCTCTCTCTCTCTCTCTCTCTCTCTCTTGCTCTCCCTCCCTCCTTCCTTTCCCCCTGCCTCTCTTTCCACCTCCTGTGTGTGTGTATGTGCATGTGTGTGTGTGCATGTGCATGTGCGTGCGTGCGTGCGTGCGTGTGTGTGTGTGTGTGTGTGTGTGTGTTCACCTGTTACAAGGCGTCTGGTGTGTGTTAACTCCTGTATTTAGTAGCATAATGTCAGCTGCTCTGTGTATTTCTCATAAACTCAAAATATTTTAAGGACAAACATCAGGCAGCCCAAACTAACTACCATTTTTTATGAGTCTAGAAATGCCAGATGAGATGCATTGTGTTTTTCTTAGCACTAAAGACTAAACTGACACCCCTTGGGAAAGGGCTATAATTGGAACTGTGCTCCTTACAAATCAAATATGGTACTTGCGATGGACCTGGTCTTTGCCACTGTTACTTTTTCCTTGGAACACTTGCTTTGAGGACAGTTACCCCATGTCTACTGGTGACACTCAAGCAGTCCCATGGAAAGGCTTACATGGAAAGGGACTCCAGGAAACTTTCTGCCCCAGCAAGCAGGAAGCATGGGCTTTGGGGAATGAGCAATGTAAAGGGGGAATCTTCTTCCAGCCCTCTTGGAATGGTTGTCTTCATTCTAAGCAGTCCTTAAATGGTTTGAATGGTAAGTCCGATAAGCTGTCCCTGAATTCCCAAGTTCCAAAATATACAAAAGAAAAAGAAAAGAATATTTGGTTTCCAACAGCAAATGTAGTTTTGGTTACATAGCAATACTTTCTCCAATTAAGAAGAACTTTATTCTAAGCTTCCTTCTAAGAATATGTTCTTTAGGACATCCAAACAGAAATATTACAAAGACTGCCCTCTCACCAAGGAATTCGTACTTAGAAACTTACCTCAGAGCCAGCTTTTATAAAAGAAGGTTGTCTGTATTTAGCTTTACAGTTCAAATGGCACTATCTTCAGGTAACCCTACAGAGATATCAAATAATCAGAAAAATTATTTCTGATATATTACTTCTATAATCCAGCTGTATATAAAATAGATTAATAAGAACTTCATAAAGGCCCAAGATTCTTGAGAGATAGTCTGTATGACACATGGGTTTGACTTTCTAGTATTGCCACTGTCAGAGACAGATATCCTGGGGACAGTTAACTCTCCATACCTATCTCAGAGCTGAAACTATCTCAGTTTGCTTAGGAATTTGATCCAACGGAAAGAGCACTAGGAAAAGGACCTCCTCTGGCTTTTGCTACTATGGTTGAGACAATAGTCTCATGTAACTCACCATGATCTTGAACTCATAATCCTCCTGAATCAGCCTCCTGCATGCTGGAGTTGCAGAGGCATGCTACCAAGCCTGTCTGCCATTTTCTGAGCTAAAAGTTTTCACTTAAACAGTTTGCTTTTATTAGTTACTTTTCTCATGGCTCTGATAAAGCATCCAGTGAAAATATCCTAAAGAAGAGAGGATGTGTTGTTTGATAGAACAATGCATGACAACAGGGAAAGTCAAGATAGCAGAATTAGTTCTTACTGTGTTGGCAAGAATGTGAAGTAATCTAACTCCATCGGAAATCAGAAGGTCAAGAGCAGTGAGTACTTGTAAGCTACTTGCTTTCCTCTATCTATTTAGTCCTGGACTATACCTCATGATACCACCTACAGTCAGGGTTGATCTTCCCATCTCAGTTAGCGAGGGGGAAGTGTCCTCAAGGCAGTCGTATGGATTTGTCTCCTAGATTATTATAAACCCTGACAAACTGACAATTATGATTAGCCATCACAGATTTCCCCTTTGTCAATCTGACATCCAACCAAATTCCTTTTTCAATAAGATCCATTGAGCCAAACCAAAGTCTATTACAGAAGGGCAAATACTAAATTCTACAATCCATATTCTATGCCTGGAGCTCTTGGTGGAATAATATGGGTTCAAGTAACCTTAAATAACTCTAAACCTCAAGTTCTATACTTATACCATTTCCTTTGGGCTGACTCCATTCCTAGCTTTCTTAACTATTCCCAATTACACCTAACACTTGTGGATGTCCCATGGTCCTGGCATCTCCAATATCTTGAGATTGTCTTCACCTTCACACCTTCATGGAAGGACTGCTCAGGACATCCTTACAGGAAATCCCATTCTACAACACTATAATTGGTTTCAACAGTTTTCTGGAACTTGGGTATAAGCCTTTGTAATCGCTGGGCAGGGTGGCACACACCTTTAATCCCAGCACTTGGGAGGCAGAGGCAGGTGGATTTCTGAGTTCATGGCCAGCCTGGTCTACAGAGTAAGTTCCAGGACAGCCAAGGCTACACAGAGAAACCCTGTCTGGAAAAGAAAAAAAAAGACTCTGTTATCACATAACTCTTGCATTTGTGTGTCTACAAAACCAGCTCCAGTGTCACCAACTTATTCTGCCAGGTGAAAATGTAGTCTTGCCTCATTCTGTCACAACTACAGTGGTCTATGTGTACACTGCCAAAACTATGCCTTGCATTGTTGTTTTTGAGCAAGGACATTCTCAGTTAAGGATCACTCTTTTCCCATGAGTTTGTATTTACAGGTATTGTACGCCTGATGCAATGGGGTCTTATCTACAAGGCATTGTTTCTATTATTCCAGTGAACTGCATGCTTTTATTTAATAGCACTAATCTTTTTTAACAACTACAACAGCTTCACCTTCATCTGCTTTGTCTGCAAACTTTAAATCTCTTGCATGCTTTTTCTCATCGTTCTGCATATTTTCCATTTCTTCTTACCTTGAGTTCTTATTACATTAATTATATGCCCAAATAAGCTCAGTCAGCGAAAAACCGCCATGTACTTGAACGCTGTTCTGTCTTGAAATGTGCTCTGCCAAACAAATTAGTCCATTCATCGTCACTCAGGTTTTCAGTTCATGGGCAGGATGCTGCCAAATTCTTTTTCCAAAGTGGAACACGTGTGGCTTCTAGCCAGTTCTTGATACAGCCCTTGCTCCACACTAAAATCTCATGAGCACTCACTTTGTCTACATTTCTCTTGACAGTTTAGCCTTCCAATCCTCTACCAGAATAGACCAATAAGCCCTTTTTACGATCTTGCAGGTCTCTTTCAGCCCATAACTCCAAACCTCTCCACATCCCTCCTCAAACCATTTTAACAAAAGCAACTGAAGAAGGAAAGGATTGATTTTGACTCAGAGTTTGAGGGAGGGACACCATGGTAGTAAGAATAGCTCTGTCTGCAGAGCAGAAATCTAAGGTGGGTGATCACGTGGTGTCCACATCAGGAAGAAGAGAAAGGTGACTGTTACTATTCACAGTTTTCCTTTTATTTATTCTAAGACCTCTGTCTTTGGAATAAAGTCATATACCTTCGATGTGATTATTGTCACCTCAGTTAAACATCTCTCAGGAAATGCCCTTACAGGAAAGCCTAGACCTGTGTTTCCATGGTGATTTAAGTCTCATCCAGTTACCATAGCACTTACAGATATTTTTTTTTCCTGGTGTTTCCTCTCAGTTTCCAAGAAAACTGAGAACACACATTCTAGTGCAGATGTGAAAAGTTATCCGCACTGAGGCACAGGTGACTTATGTGACATGTCATGACATACAGGCTTCACATCATTTCTAGATATTTGCTGTTTCACTGCATTAACTCATGTCCATGTTATCTCTCCTAGGGAAGCTTTTAAAGGAAACCCTAAAAACCAATTTCCTACCTGCTCTGAACATTATGATTCCTGTCTAATGAACTTGTTTGTATTTGGGACATCAGAACAGTACCTCCCCCAGATGAAAAGGTGCATTGATCAATGATCAGCAGTTTCAACTTCATAAACAGTAGACAATTATATTTATGCTTTTACATAGAAATACATAAAATCTTATCTTATTGTATCAAACTGATTGCCCTTCCCAACATTGCAAGCATATGTAAAAATATCCACAAAGACCCCATTTGTAGCCTAATTACTGTCAATAAGAATCTTGAGAATAGAGTCCATTTGAAATGCTTATGTATTATCAGTGCCCCTACTACAAAGAATTAAATGAATAGTAAAACATCTCATATGATTACTATGTGGAACCACAAGGCATCAGGAACCAGCTTAGCAGTCCTTCTGTTTCCGTGTGCATTCAGGACATGATAGTCCAAAACACCCACAGCTTGCTTTCAAAAAGGTGCAAAATCCACTCTTCCTAATTTAGGATCCTAGTTCAAGAAACGTGTTCCAAGAGAATGAATCTAGATATCGTTTATATAGATATATAGCTAATCCCTCCTCACTGATCAGTTGTCAGCTTGTATTTTACAACAGTTTCATCTTTGGCATACAAAATAAAGAGAATGTAGTATTATTAAACAGTGACCAGCCAGAGCAAATAGGAAAAATAACCTCATCATACAATTCTTACTTTTAAATGTGAGTGCATTTAAAATTTCATTTCCAAAGAAATGTTTAGCATTAGAAGAACACTCAACAAAAATAAAAGTTAGTGGCTTTATAGACAACTTTACAAGGCTAGAAAGGTGAGCGTTACATGGCCAGTTCTGACCCCTGCCCCTCTCTGCACTCCGAAGCCCATGGTCTGCTCTTAAGTGGAAAGGACTCCTGAACTAGTGCCATAATTCAAAATTGAGGCTAACAGCCAAAGACAATGTGAAGGTTCTTTGGCCACATACGATGGCATTTAATCATGCTCCCTTCTCCCAGAGGACTTCTGTGCACTTGCATTTATTTCTTATTACAGTAAAGCCACATTCACCTTACAACAGATGTGAAGTCATCGTTTTTGCATACTTTTCTTTCACATTGGTGTTTTAGTTCTGTGACTAAACCAGATGGAAGAAATCACTTCTATTTCCTTTTTAAAAGGGAGGGGAGAGAATGAAAGACACACAGTCAGAGGCTTCCACATCCCCGCTGCTGTAACAACTTGATCTGTTTTCATCGGTACATCATTTTATGATCATCCTCACAGTTTCTGTGTCGTGTGTTTGTGTGACAGTAAGAGACTCGCTCAGTTCATTCAGTTACTTTCTGTTGATGAAATACTCTCAGCCAAGCTAGATCATTTTCTGTTTTATTAAAAGAATTCAAAAATGTCCTATAAACTCCCCTCCAGACTATCAAACACAAGGGCTCCCTGAAGGAAGCCTGGGAGTAGTATGTTGTACTTTCGCAGACTCCTAATGATCCTTCTAAAGGATCTTTTGTTTCCTTAAAATGTAAATAGTTTTTATATTCTTACAAGGAGAGAATCCGCCACATGCCCTGCCCCCATTTCAACAGACAGATTTCGACAATGTGTATGACAACACTACCAAACCACGTTGGGATAAAATGCCTTCCTTCTGTCCTTTTCATCTATTGTTTAACCTCTGATTCTGTGCACCTCTGGAAAGCAAGAGAAGTCAGTGGGAAGTGTGAGAAGCTGGAATCAAAGCCTCCTGCTTCCTAGCAACAACAGTCAAGGAAAAATAGACTCATTTGTCAAGTGGCCCCAAAGCAGGAAATCAGAGAATCCCGGGGGGGGGGGGGTGACAACAGCATACTCAAGGTGCAAAATGTAGGTTAACATTTACCTTCCCAACACGCAGTATTTAATGTCCTCTCTAATCCCAATGCCCTGAGATGCAAGGGAATCCAAGGAATTACACTGACCCAAGGCAGAGGGTTCCTTCTCACACCTCTGTGATAAAAAGCCAATTTGTATGCTTGTATGAGTGTATGTGTGTGTGTGTGTGTGTGTGTGTGTGTGTGTGTGTGTGTGTGTGTGCCCAGCTTATCACTGCTTAGTACCTTATTTTAAAAAGAGAGAGAGGAAAGAGTATTTAGAAAAGCTGAAATGAAACAGAGGTCAACTATAAAGCCAAATTTTAATTATAAGAAATCTTTCTGATTAGTTTCTTGGTGTTTCTAAAGCTTGCCTCCAGTTTTTTATGCAGTTTCTTGCAGAAACATCTGGCCAGCAGCAACAGAGAGCAGCCTGGTCACACTGAGAAGCAGCCTGAGGGGCATGAGAGCCCAGCAGGAAGAGAGAGCATAGGAAAAGCAAACAACTAAGCTATGTCGTCAGAGAGGCTGATTGACTCTGGATTGAAACGTAGACCATCACATTCTTTAATATCTGCCCAGTTCACCAATTTTCACCTGTATTCCTTGACTGTGCATTGACTGTCAGGGTGGAGTTTCAGTTTCATGCATAAGGAGTTATATGTTAGAAATTCCTGAATAGCAGACTCCCCAGGTAGCCTGTTTCCCAGTTTCATACCTTTGTGTTATACACCATCATTCCAGTTCCTTTCCTGCATTCATCTGGCAGTGTTTCTGAGCTGTCCAACAGAAGGTTCATACAGGAGGTTTCAGGGAGGCAATGCGTTTAAGACATTTGGTAGGAAAAGGAGTGGTCAGAACTCAATAATGGTTTTAAGGTTGATTGGGTTATACAGTGATGAGAGTATTTAATTCTTTCTATTGTAACTATGACTTCTATTCTTCAGTTAGACTATGGAATAGCCTGACAGGAATTGCTTTGTGTGTCAATGTTTCCATTTACCAGAAAGTCTACTAGGTTCCTCTATGCTCTTGAATGTTTCTGGAAAAAAAAAAAATGAGAACCTGTAAAAGTCCTCAACACAACAAATATCCTATCCATTTCTTACTTTGTATCTCTTGAAATCTCCCTTTCCAGCCTCTCTATCAGAGTTTTGGAAAACAAAAGATGGGCAGTGAGAAGGTTCAGCAGTAAAAACACTTACCAGCAAACCTGACTGCCTGAGTTTGATCCCTAGAAGACACACCGTAGAAAGAGAGAACCAATTTTCACGAACAGTGTTCTGATCATCACAGGTGGCACATGTATACACACACACACACACACACACACACACACACACACACACACATACACACACTCACACACACATGCATGTGCAAACAAATCCATAAATAAAGAAATAAATATGTAAAGTTAAAAGGTATACTGTGTACCCTAGTACATACACAATAAACAAATAATAATTAGAAATGTAAAAGAAATTTTTTTCTGTCATTCTGGATGACTGTGGGTCAAAACAATAAATTCCTTGTTACCTGTTTGATTCCTTCAAACAGTGCTGGAAGGGCTATGAGTTCCTTGTTTTGTAGAAGAATAACAGTTAGATCTTCAAAGAAAAACTTGCCCTTCTCCTACAAAGAATATATCCAGCCTTGCCTCACCCTTCAACTCAAGGTCACTGTCTTAGGAGTCCCTAGGTAAAGGCTGACTATGAAGGATTCTCAGATTGGCTCCTCCTCATGAAGTCTTTTCTAGTGGGACTCTACTCCAGCTTCCAGTAGGCTAGCTCGGACTTCTGATTTGCATCTAAACATGAGTCTCTTCCTCCAAATCTTGTTTTCCTCTCTTATCTTTCAGCATCTTCCCTTAAAATAACTTACTTCATCTCACTGTCTCCTATGAGAAGACTCAGGTGGCACAAAAAAAAAAAAAATGAAAATGCAAATTGATGCATTTTCCTCTCTCAGTAGGAAACTAAATTAAGCATTGAATCAAGCTGAAGTCTAGCTACACAAATAAACAAACAAAACCCCAAATCTGAGAGGCATATAAAGGAGACCTGCAGGGCTCTATGGCTTCCTGTAGCTCTGAGGGTAAGCACAGAAAGGGATAATTGTTTCTGCCACCTGCTGAGACTGTCCCTTTCTACCCTTGGGTGTTGTAAAGTCACTGCTTCTATGTGAATGTCATTGTTTGGCTATTGCCTGTGTTCCTAAGGCACACAACATCAAGGACTAACATTTGGAGGCCACCCTTCATCCTGCTTGTTCTCAGAGAGCCACCATAGCCCTGTTGTTTCATGAAAGCAATCCTACTTAACAGCTAGAGGCATACAAAAAAATCTTGATGTCTTTCTCCTCCTTTTTTTTTTTTTTTTAAAAAACATGTTGGCAAATGCTATAGCTGTGTCAACAACAGAAAAAGAAATGTATTCTAACATCTACAATAAATTATAAAGGACTCTATTGAGTTAAATATTCTTATACTCTCTCTGATCCTCAAATCTTTTAACATTGATACCAAAGCTATTAGTTTTAGAATCAGAAGTAATTTAAGGCTTTTGTTTTATTATTCTCCAATTATTATCAATGTTTTACTATTAAACATAGATGTATCCTAGAATTATATCTTGTTATATTAGTTTTTTCATTCATAGCAGCTTGTTTCATTTATTTATTACTCTTCTGCAAATAAACGACTTGACCCTTGACCCTTGTGTTTCAGAGAGCAGTACTCTCTGAAATTGTGCAGAGTAGCTTTATGTCAAATTGACACAAGCTAGAGTTGTCTGAGAGGAGGGAACCTCAATTGAGAAAATGCTTCCATAAAGTCTGGCTGTAGAATATTTTCTTAATTAGTGATTGGTGGTGGAGCCCCAACCATAATGGGTGGAGTTGGGTTCTATAAGGAAGTAGGCTGAATGAGCCATGGAGAGCAAGCCAACAAGCAGCACTCCTCCATGGCCTCTGCATCAGCTCCTGCCTCCAGGTTCCTGCCCTGCCCTTTTCTTGTTCCTGCCTGTTCTGACTTTATTTGATAATAAACAGCGATCTGGGGGCATAAGTGGAACAAATCCTTTACTCCCCCAAGCTGATTTTGGTCATGGTGTTTCAGCACAGTAATAGGAACCTTAACTGAGACAACAATACAAACAAAATATTTTCATGTTTGTCTTTCAAACCTGATTTTATAACAAGTTATGCATTGGGGAGAAAATACCTTGTCTATCTGGTTTTTCCCATTTTGAAACATATAAAAATTTCTAGTGCAAGGAGTTAGAAAACAAAGGAGTATATCTTTTCATTGACAGTAAAAAGTAGATAAATGATGACAGTTAAAAGGTATCTTGTGTACTTAAAAAGTACAGAAATGAACAGATGATTGCATAAAATATCTGAAAAACAAAAAGTTAAACTTGATTAAATAAAATATCAGAGATTTGATAGCACTAAAATCTCTTCTAACAATAAAAATTTGCTTTTATTTTGAAACACAGTTTCTGATATACCAGTCAACAAGAATATCCTCACTCTCAAACTGTAGCACTTAAAACAAAATTATTTTACCCCATAAGTATATAATTATTTTATATAAATTTATTTTCTTTTATTTTACTGTAGAAGAGTTGTATAGTGCAGGTAGAGGGATCATATTTGTAGTGCACATGTGAGCAGGAACATGTGGAAGACTAGGATCTTTTTCCCCCAGACCTTCCCACATTGGGTTTTGGGGACAGTAGCATCTCTGCAGCTTGGGGCTCTTTGGGTAGGCAGGGTAACTGGCCAGGAAACCCCCCCTCCCCAAGGATTTGCTTGTTTCTGCGTCCAAGCATTAGGCATGTGTGACTATGCCCAGCCTTTTCTGTGGGTTTTGTTGGGAAACCCTGCTACTTAAGGTCAAAATGGACCATGTACATATAGCTCCTCTAAGCTCAGTGCAAAATGGAGGACTCTCTTTCTCCCCTTCTCTGACCTTGTCTGGGGGAGCCCAACCCTCAATTTTCTACCTGAGGAAGGTCATATCATCCTTGGTAAACCAACAAGTTCAACTTCTTTCCCAGTAAGAACCCACCCAGCAAGCACCTGGGATTTCTGAGATGCTCTGCCATACAAATAAGACACTCATGATATATTAAACTCCAGCCAAAGGTTTTACATTCATCCTGAAAACACCTTACCCCTTCCAAGGTTCATAAATAACCTTTGTTCACCCTGAATAAAGTGTATGCACAAGCTGTTTCTCTGAAGATCTAAGAAAGCTGTTTCGTTGAGTATTGTCGAAAAGAGGTGCAATGCTAAAATCCTCAGAGAAGACCTTCTACTCACCAGCACTCACTCCCAGCTGGACTGGAATCCTGCAGATGTCACCTGTCCTGGTGGATGCTTCATCTTCTTCCAGCCTGATGGTGTCCTGGACACCCAAGAGAGGAAACAGAGGATACAGAAACACAGCTGGTCCTCAACAAGCATACGACAGTTTTGGGTCTTGAACTAATGTGCTCTGCCTTGCACAGCATGTCCTCTACTGACTGAACCATGATGCCGACTATTCTGTGTCAACTGAAAAAGAAAAGAAAAGAAGAAAAGAAAAGAAAATTTAAAACCATTTATTTAGCCGTGTAGTTTAGCTCTCTCGTTCATCCTTATTTGACTCACTGGGAAAAGATTTTACAAAGGAACTAACTGGTCCTTTTCCATAAGGAGGACTTGAGCTAAGACAACAAAGGTGACATGGCCCTGAAATACACCTGTCACGTGCCAGGCAAACTGACACTGTGTGTGAGAATAATGGAGCAGAAGAGTCCAGGAGAGATCACCTGTGAAGTATGAGGTCTTCCGAGGTCCAAAATTGGAGATCACAACCCACTATTCCCACAATAAGCAAAGCACAAAACCAGTCCAAATCCAAAGAGACTATAAAGAGCCTGGCTTAGATGTCACATTGGAACTGTGGTTCTCAGTCTGTGGATTGTGACCCACTGGGGGGGCTGAATGAACTTTTTACAGGAGTCACATGTCAGATAATTCTGCATATCAGATATTTGCATTATGACTCATAGCAGTTGCAAAATTACAGTTGTGAAGTAGTAATGAAATAATTTTTATGGTTGAGGGCCACCACAACAAAATTGTATTAAATGGTTGCACCATTAGGAATGGTTGAGAAACACTCCATTAGAAAGACAGAGACCAGGAAAGGTTGTGTTTAGTTTTGCAGTCTGAGTATTTAAGCTAAAATCACTCTGAATATCTCAGAATAAACGTTCAACGCCATCCATCCCATTTGACCGTGCTTCGTGCTGTCATACTCAGCTATTGCCAACCAGTTTCATAAATGCTACATGAGAGTACCCTGTCAGCTCCATGTTGTCAGAAGTGATATCTACTTAAACATGGCAGAAATTTCCCTATCAACAATTAGTGTCCTGAGAGAATCAGGGTCCATTTTACTGTTTACCTAAGAGTGGTGCAACTGCTGGTTGTCATGTCTTTCTTCCCTGATATCTAAGAGGCGTTTTCTAGGAGGAACAAAGGCTCTTACTCTTAAGACATGATCCTGGTACATTGTGACTACAGACACAAAGATCAGTGTGGCAATTTTCATATTTTGAGGCAATCACAGATCTTTTTGAAAATCTGGCAAAAAAAATTAATCTTCTGTCCCCTTCTAAGACCCAGGGACACACAGAAAGTCTCCTGCACTAGATTATAGAAATAAATGATCTCATTCCATGACATCAGGTTGATTTAGACAATGGTAAGAGGATAGCATATGGAAGCTTCCCAACGTACCCTGAAGGCACAGCTTCAAGTTCTAGCTTCCTAAATGATTAATGTTCAGACATTGTTTATCCAGGGAGAGACAGGCTCCAATTATTCTCAGATTAAAAAAAGGACAGAAGCAAATTCAAAAGTGTGGTTCCCACAACTGCTTACAGAATCAGCTCTCACCAGCCTGACAGAGTAGTTCCTCACTTGAAAAGGCGTGATTGGATGTTCTGTTACCAGTAGCCATCTGTGAGACCTGCCTACCACCCCAGTGCACCAGAGGCTGAAGCAAGGAGAATTGTGAGTTCAAGGTCAGGTTTAGCTACATTGCTGGTTCCAAACCAGGCTGGGCTACATGGCAAGACCTGTCTATAGAGTTATAAATAACTAATTAAATTAATGTCTTTACTAAGGAAATGAATATTGTAAGAGATTTGCTTCAAAATAATAAAAGTTCAGGAGTACCTGGGGTTTCATGACTCAGTCAGACATTTCTGAATCTGGGAAATGGGCATGCTCAGAACTTTACACTATGCTATCCAATTTTGTGCATGTTTGAACATTTTGTAATAGAATATGTTGTAACAAGAGAAATGAAGTTTAACGTTTATTTCAAAGAAAAGGGTTGTCCAGGTCAGATAAAGAGCCCTTATTCCCAGCCATTCTGCAATAAAGAGAACTTCTATGTCTTGGTTGACTTGCTTCTCCATGACCTCAGATGACGCGTCTGCTTTAAGAGGTTCTCTCCCTAACTTTTCATTCATTCAAGGCTGTAAAATATAGTTTTAAGATGGTAAAACAAATGTTGAGTTTTGGTTACAATAGCGAGTAGATCCTTCAGTTGTTGCAGGGCCTCTGTCACCCTCTGCCAATGAGGTTGAGAAATAAGGAAGGACATCTCACAGAAACCGTGGGGAACAATATGTCCTTTGCTTCCACCTCCTCAAACTGCTTATTGCCCTCCCATATTCTGGATCCCGCCAAAGGTGCACTAAAGAGCATCTACACCTGCTGCTGGTGAGTGGCTGGCATCTCACTCAACCCTGGAGGGCAATTCCAGGCAGGATGATTTCAAGCCACAAATTAAACAATTAAAGCCAACAGTGAGTGTGGCACCTGACATAAATTTAAAAGGATTTTGATTCAGACTGTGCTTGGAATAGTCGCCCCAGCTGTCTCCGAGTGCACAGAACTCTCTCTGCCTGTCCAGGCCTCCTTAAAAACAGGCCTGCTTCAGTCCATCCTAGTATACAGGATGCCAGGATAACAGGCATTGAAAACAGACTTCCATTCCAGTACAATGAATACTTTCAATTCACATGCTAAAGGTAAAAGCTGGAAAATGATGCCAACTAAATAGAATTAGGTAAAAAAAAAATAAATAAAACAAAACAAAACACTTCTGAAATCATGAGCTTTTCCAAGGGAAAGTACAATTCAGTTGTGTATGTGTGTGTGTGTGTGTGTGTGTGTGTGAGAGAGAGAGAGAGAGAGAGAGAGAGAGAGAGAGAGAGAGTCCTTGCTATAGATCTTCATGAGGAATTTTTTCAAAGCATCTATTAAGAAAAGCTGGAGTTTCTCAGAAGAGGGCAAGACATAAAAACAGGAGCATTTAGAAGCCAGACAAGAACCTTCTGATTGATTCTCTGTGTTTGAATCTTGCTGACATCATTTAGCACCACTCTAACTCCAAGCAATTTTAAAGGTTTGCTTCCAAGTGTGAGCTATTTGGGACTGACATCTTGTTGTAAAAAAGCATTATGGGTTTTTACATTCCTACTGCTCCCATGAGAATAAGTCCTATAATAATAGGGCCATCACTGGAGGATAAAGGCCCACACCATTGAGCCTGGGGATCTGAGTTCAATATCTCGGAGTGCACATCTGAAAGAACAGAACAGACTCCTTATGACATGGTGCCACACCCATGATCTCACACATGTAAACACAAAAATAAATACACACATAAACAAGCAAGCAGGTGCTTAGAATGCCAATGTAAAAAGCCATCACTACTAGAGCAACTTGTCTCCGCTGTGAACTCACCGTACTTCCTTCTGTAAGGAATGAGGATTATGTTGATTTGTGGGTTGCATTTTGATTCCCTTGCCAGAAAATTCTAAGCCCAACTGAAATTCAGCTGAGAGTTAGGCCAGTGCTTAGAGTCCATGGCCTCATCAACTTTTAGCTAAATTTCTACCCTTATTTAAATTTCTCCCAACCGTGTATCTCCCTCTTGTGTTCCTTAAGTCACATGTGTGCTCTGACCAACTCTGTTTCCAGTTCTGTGTGGAGTAAACGGTAGTGGAGGACAGGATGACCCTGGGGAGGAAGAAGTGGAACACAGTCTGATGGAGAGAATAGGCGGAGAATAAAACATTGAACACAGAATTGAGACTAGAATTGAGCACTTTTAAACCAAGTGTTCAATAAGCAATTACCAAAAGAGAAATCTATAATAGATGAATCTAGTTGTTGATGGCTCCTGGAACTATTGCAGCATTATGTTCTGTTAATAGCACTTTATAATATTCAGTGCACATGGCTTCCCAAGATGCTTTCTCTCTAACACAAGGATCTGAGAACCTTTTCTGGCACTTTCTCGAAGGTACTAGTAAGGACTGAGAAGACCACAGCCTTTCTCCTTTTCTTCCACTCTCATTCTCTCTTTATATCAGAGGCTAGGTTATTAAAAATAATTCACCACGGAGCCTTGCTTTTATAGCCAATCTTTGCCACCAGCCGCATAATATATTTGCATGCCTAGAAATAGTCCTGTAAAGCACCTAGAGCTATAGATGGATAGATAAATGGTTAGTGATAGCTGGAAGAAAAATAGTTTAGACCTTAGAAGAATCCAATAATTCAAACATATTACAGACAGCTTGAAGATCATTAACATACATCATATTGATTATGTCAAGATTTAATACCCTTGCAAAACTTAGTAAAGAATGAAGGGGGGCTCTAGCAGGGTGAGTCATCAAATTAAAAGTGTTTGTTGCTAAGCACAAGAACCTAATTCCATTCCCAGAGCTCACTTGGGGACTCCCACAAGATGTCCTCTTACCTGCACATCTGCACATTCATGTAATACACTAAACAAGCAAACAAACAATCAAATAAATGTAAAACTTCATTTTACTATTAGAGTAATTGAAAAAGGAAGACAAATAAAATGTAAAGAACACTATCCTTGTTTGCATAGACCTGCGTACATATTTCTAGGAACCATACTATTAAATGCAAAGGACAGTCTATATTCATTTTTAAAGTCTGTGCACCCCTGAGAACAGTTATTCTGATTTTCCCTCAGTTTCTATAGAATACATTCATACCTTTCCCTTCTGAAGGTATCTCCTAACCAGCAAGCAGGGCAAGGTTAGTTAGCTTCTCTGAAGATAAGGTACTCCTATACAGAGGATCTGGATGCTATTTCAGGGAGATAATAATTACAAATGGACACTACATACATGTTGTCTGCTTCCTTCTGTCTTTTCTTTATTCTTTACAGAGATGATCTCATGTTTGCTGAAAAGTCTCAAATTTTGTACCTATGCTTCATCTTCCATATTTGCAGCCTTGCTGTTGACTGCTCTTCTCCTGTCTCACACCTAGTATTCCATGAAAAATTAGTTAAACATAAATTGCTTGTTCCTCTTTTCCTGTGCTCTAGCCTACATCCACTGTTAGATAACTGTGGATAGAAATGACTTTTCCTTACTCTATTTGTTTTCAAAAAAAATTATCCCAGATACCTTGAATACTCCAGTGCTAGAGAAAGGCTAATGGGGTGTACTTGAGGTGGCTTCACATCTACTTTCCCTGCCTGGCTTCTCTCTCTCTCTCTCTCTCTCTCTCTCTCTCTCTCTCTCTCTCTCTCTCTCTTCCTCTCTCTCTCTCTCTCCTCTCTCTTCTCTCTCTCCTCTCTCTCTCTCTCTGTCTCTCTGCCTCTGTCTCTCTCTCTCCTCTCTCTTTTCTCTCTTTCTCTCTCTCTCTCTCTCTCTCTCTCTCTCTCTCTCTCTCTCTCTCTCTCTCTCTCTCTCTCTTCTTTCCAAGACCTAAGACTATTTGTGGAAGGTGGCTCTTCAGTGTGTGACTTCTTGATTGAAATATCTCCTTTATAAGGTTTGAGCTTTTTTTTTTTTTTAGATCTTTCTTTTTTTTATTACGTATTTTCCTCAATTACATTTCCAATGCTATCCCAAAAGTCCCCCCACCCTCCCCCCCCACTCCCCTACCCACCTATTCCTATTTTTTGGCCCTGGCGTTCCCCTGTACTGGGGCATATAAAGTTTGCCTGACCAATGGGCCTCTCTTTCCATTGATGGCCGACTAGGCCATCTTTTGATACATATGCAGCTAGAGTCAAGAGCTCTGGGGTACTGGTTAGTTCATAATGTTGTTCCACCGATAGGGTTGCAGATCTCTTTAGCTCCTTGGATACTTTCTCTAGCTCCTCCATTGGGGGCCCTGTGATCCATCCAATAGTTGACTGTGAGCATCCACTTCTGTGTTTGCTAGGCCCCGGCCTAGTCTCACAAGGCTCAGCTATTTCACGGTCCTTGCAACAAAGGCTTGCTAGTGTATGCCATGGTGTCATCGTTTGGAGGCTAATTATGGGATAGATCCCTGGATATGGCAGTCTCTAGATGGTCCATCCTTTTGTCTCAGCTCCAAACTTTGTCTCTGTAACTCCTTCCATGGGTGATTGTTTCCAATTCTAAGAAGGAGCAAAGTGTCCACACTTTGGTCTTCGTTCTTCTTCAGTTTCATGTGTTTTGCATCTTGTACCTTATATCTCGCTATACTAAGTTTCTGGGCTAATATCCACTTATCAGTGAGTACATTTCATTTGAGTTCTTTTGTGATTGGGTTACCTCACTCAGGATGATGCCCTCCAGGTCCATCCATTTGCCTAGGAATTTTGTAAATTCATTCTTTTTAATAGCTGAGTAGTACTCCATTGTGTAAATGTACCACATTTTTTGTATCCATTCCTCTGTTGAGGGGCATCTGGGTTCTTTCCAGCTTCTGGCTATTATAAATAAGGCTGCTATGAACATAGTGGAGCATGTGTCCTTCTTACCAGTTGGGACATCTTCTGGATATATGCCCAGGAGAGGTATTGCGGGAGGATGGAGAAAATGTCCACCTTCTTAAAGCAACTAGGATTTCTAAGGTGTGGTCTTTGAACTTCTCTTAACTAACTTGGAAAACAGTGACTGTGTGTGTACTATGACACACATGTTAAATATATGATTGTGGGGGCAAAAGTCTCTATTCTCAAACAAGTGGGGAACACAAAACAAAGTGGCAAACTGCTGTTATAAAATATGTTAGATGCTAAAAAGCACCTAGACAAGAGGACCAGATAGAAAATGAGGCTGGAACTAAGAAGAATCAAACTAAGTACTTAGGAAACAGAATTTAACGAAGCAGTAACTTACAGGCTAGTATAAATACCTGATGAGACCCTAAGATGGGCATCTCTTTAAATTTTGTATCCTGGGGCCATCACCCTAGAGATGGAAAGCTTATGAACTATACACACATACTAAACATCAGCTGAGGAGGAAGACAGAGTCTTGGAGATGAGGATCCTTCCTCATAGGAAATTAAATATTTTATAGGACATGGTAGATGTCCATTTGTTTTTTAGAGGTTAAGCATAATTCATCTATTATGTTGGTAAGTAAATATCATGAGCACAGGATAATAAACATCCAAGTGAAATATTGTGTGTATTATTTTTGGCACATGTATTAAGGAGAGACAATATAGACTCCTGATTACAGCAACAGCTCTTGTGCCCCAGCTTTTCCTAGAGTATGGCCTTGAGGTATCATCTGTTCTTTCTACCCCTTCCTTCACTGTGTCATCCTCAGGGAAGCGGCAGTAATATCATCCTATACCATGTGCTGTAATGAACTGTCAATGGGTCTATAAATGTGAAATGCTTAGGACAGTGCGAGACACAATGTGAACATGTAATGAGTTTTAACCTACATCGTTATCCTTTTCAGTCTCCTTAATTGTACACCTCTATGAGTGATAGCTAGAGTTTCAAAGATGATGCCTTTGAGGTTGGAAAGATCTTAAGAAATTCACTGGGACTTTTTGGGTGAAGCTCCTGGTATTGCTAGGAGACATAATCTCACAGCAACCGCCCTGATCTTGACCCTCTTATAACCTTTCCATGCCCTCTTCTACAATTTAGGAATATATAAGTATGTGCACACACATACACACATATGCACAAACATATATTCATATAACATAGGCATATAACATAAAAGGGAGAAATGTAATTAAATCACACTTTCAAAATAACAAAAAATTAAAGTGTATAAAATAAAATGAATTCATTTGTTATTTTATTGATAGTTTTTGGTTTTGTTTTTTTTTAATAGTCTTTATTAGTTTGTTTATTTACATTTCAAATGTTATCCCCTTTCCTAGTTACATCTCTGAAAATACCCTATCCCCTCCCCACTCCCCCTACTCACCAACCCATCCACTCCTGCTTCCTGGCCCTGGCTTTCCCCTATACTGGGGCATAGAACCATCACACAACCAAGAGCCTCTCCTCCCATTGATTACCGAGTTCACCATCCTCTGCTACATATGTAGTTAAGACACAAGTCCCATGATGTGTTTTCTTTGATTGGTGGTTTAGTCCCAGGGAGCTCTTGGAGTACTGGTTAGTTCCTCCTATAGGGCTGCAAACCCCATCAGTTCCTTGGGGACTCTCGCTAGTTCCTTCATTGGGGACCCTGTGCTCTGTGCAATGGATGACTGTGAACACCCACTTCTGTATTTGCCAGGCACTGGCAGAGCCTCTCAGGAGACAGCTGGATCAGGCTCCTGTGAGCAGGCTCTTGTTGGTATCTGCCTAGTGTATGGCTTTGGTAGTTGTTGATGGGGTGGATCCCCAAGTGGGGCAGTTCTAGATTGTCATTTCTTCAGTCTCTGTTCTGAAATTTGTAACTCCTTCCATGGGTATTTTGTTACCCCTTCTAAGAGGGATTGAAGTATCTAAACTTTGATCTTCCTTCTTCTTGAGTTTCATGTGTTTTGCAAATTATATTTTGGTTATTCTGAACTTCTGGGATAATATCCACTTAGCACTGAGTGTATATCATGTGTGTTCTTTTCTGATTGGGTTACCTCACTCAAGATGATATCCTTTAGATCCATCCATTTGTCAAAGAATTTCATAAATTCACCATTTTTAATAGCTGAGTAGTACTTCATTGTGTAAATGTACCACATTTTCTGTATCCATTCCTCTGTTGAGGGACATCTGGGTTCTTTCCAGCTTCTGGCTATTATAAATAAGGCTGCTATGAACACAGTGGAGCATGTGTCCTTATTACAAGTTGGAGCATCTTTCGGGTATATGCCTAGGAGTGGTATTGCTGGATCTTCTTGTAGTACTATGTGTAGTTTTCTGAGGAAACGCCAAACTGACTTCCAGAGTGGTTGTACCAGCTTGCAATCCCACCAGCAATGGAGGAGTGTTCCTCTTTCTCCACATCCTCACCAGCATCTGCTGTCACCTAAGTTTTTTA
Organism: Mus musculus; assembly: GCF_000001635.26. Taxonomy (NCBI): domain Eukaryota; kingdom Metazoa; phylum Chordata; class Mammalia; order Rodentia; family Muridae; genus Mus; species Mus musculus. The sequence continues at coordinate 101,153,567 of NC_000080.6, forward strand.
TCTTAGCCATTCTGACTAATGTGAGATGGAATCTCAGGGACATTTTGATTCACATTTCCCTGATGATTAAAGATGTTGAACATTTTTTAGGTGCTTCTCAGCCATCCAATATTCCTCAGTTGAAAATTCTTTGTGTAGCCCCATTTTTTAATAGGGTTATTTGGTTTTCTGGAGTCCAACTTCTTGAGTTCTTTGTATATATTGGATATTAGCCCCTTATTGGATTTAGGATTGGTAAAGATCTTTTCCCAATCTGTACAAGGAGATAGGAATGGATCAATTCGAATTCTTCTACATGAAAACTGCCAGTTGAGCCAGCATCATTTGTTGAAAATGCTGTCTTTGTTCCACTGAATGGTTTTACCTCCTATGTCAAAGATCACGTGACCATGGGTACATGGGTTCATTTCTGGGTTTTCAGTTCTATTCCATTAATCTACCTGTCTGTTGCTGTACCAGTACCATGCAGTTTTTAATCACAATTGCTCTGTAGTACAGCTTGAGGTCAGGCATGGTGATTCCCCCAGAGGTTCTTTTATTGTTGAGAATAATTTTTGCTATCCTAGGTTTTTTTGTTATTCCAGATGAATTTGCAAATTGCTCTTTTTAACTCTGTGAGAAATTGAGTTGGAATTTTGATGGGATTGCATTGAATCTGTGGATTTCTTTCAGCAAGATAGCCATTTTTACTATGTTAATCCTGCCAATCCATGAGCATGGGAGATCTTTCCATCTTCAGAGATCTTTGATTTCTTTCTTCAGAGACTTGAAGTTCTTTCACTTCCTTAGTTAGAGTCACGCCAAGGCCAAGGGATTTATATTATTTGTGACTATTGTGAAGGGTGTTGTTTCCCTAATTTCTTTTCTCAGCCTGCTTATCCTTTGTGTAGAGAAAGGCCACTGATATGTTTGAGTTAATTTTATATCCAGCTACTTCACTGAAGTTGTTTTTCAGGTTTAGGGGTTCTCTGGTGGAATTTTTAGAGTCACTTGTATATACTATCATATCATATCATAGCATCTGCAAATAGTGATATTTTTACTTCTTCCTTTCTAATTTGTATCCCTTTGATCTCATTTTGTTTTCTAATTGCTCTGGCTAGGACTTCATGTACTATATTGAATAGGTAGGTGGAAAGTCGGCAGCCCTGTCTAGTCCCTGATCTTAGTGGGATTGCCTCAAGTTTCTCTCCATATAGTTTGATGTTGACTACTGGTTTGTTGTATAGGTATGGGCCTTGAGTTCCTGATCTTTCCAAGACTTTTATCATGAACAGGTTTTGGATTTTGTCAAATGCTTTCTTACCATCTAATGAGATGATCATGTGGTTCATGTCTTTGAGTTTGTTTATATAGTTTTGTTTAAATAGTTTGTTTATATTGAGTTTGTTTATATAGTTTGTTTATATAATTTACATTGATGAATTTCTGTATATTGAACCATCCCTGCATCCCTGGGATGAAGCCTACTTGATTATGATGGATGATCATTTTGATGTGTTCTTGGATTCTGTTTGCGAGGATTTTATTGAGTATTTCTGCATCGATATTCATATGGGAAATTGGTATGAAGTTCTCTTTCCTTGTTGGGTCTTTGTGTGGTTTAGGTATCAGAGTAATTGTGGCTTCATAGAAGAAATTGGGTAGAGAATCTTCTGTTTCTATTTTGTGGAATAGTTTAAGAAGAATTGAAATTAGGTCTTCTTTGAAGGTCTGACAGAACTCTGCACTAAACCCATCTGGTGGTCCTGGGCTTTTTTTTTTTTTTTTTTTTTTTTTTTTTTTTTTTAGTTGGGAGACTATTAATGACTGTTTGTATTTTTTGGGTGGCGGTGGAATATGGGACTGTTTAGATCATTAATCTGATCCTGATTTAAATTTGGTACCTTGTATCTGTCTAGAAAATTGTCCATTCATCCAGGGTTTTTTGGTTTTTTTTTGAGTATGGGGATCTGATGATTATTTGGATTTTCTCAGATTTTATTGTTATGTCTCTCTTTTCATTTCTGATTTGTTAATTAGGATACTGTCCCTGTGACTTCTAGTTATTCTGGCTAAGGGTTTATCTATCTTGTTGATTTTCTCAAAGAACCAGCTCCTGACTTGGTTGATTCTTTTAATAGTTCTTTTTGTTTCCACTTGGTTGATTTCGGCCCTGAATTTGATTATTTCTTGCCTTCTACTCCTCTTGGGTGAATTTGCTTTCTTTTGTTCTAGAGCTTTTAGGTGTGCTGTCAAGCTGTTAATATATGCTCTCTCCAAATTCTTTTTGGAGGCACTAAGAGCTATGAGCTTAATTCTCATTACTTTCATTGTGTCCAATAAGTTTGGGTATATTGTGGCTTTGTTTTCATTAAACTCTAAAGAGTCTTTAATTCCTTTCTTTATTTCTTCATTGACCAAGTTATCATTGAGTAGAGTGTTGTTCAGCTTCTACATAAATGTTGGCTCTCTATTATTTATGTTGTTATTGAAGATCATCCTTAGTCTGTGATAATCTGATAGGATGCATGGGATTGTTTCAATATTTTTGTATATGTTGAGGCCTGATTAGTGACCGTTTACATGATCTATTTTAGAGAAGGTACTGTGAGGTGCTGAGAAAAAGGTATATGCTTTTGTTTTAGGATAAAATATTCTATAGATATCTGTTAAATCCATTTGTTCCATAACTTTTGTTAGTTACACTGTGTCTGTTTAGTTTCTGTTTCCAGGATCTGTCCACTGATGAGAGTGGGGTGTTGAATTCTCCCACTATTATTATGTGAGGTGCAATGTGGTTTTTTGGTTTTTTTTTGGGGGGGGGGGGCTTTACTAAAGTTTCTTTAATGAATGTGGCTGCCCTTCTATTTGGAACAGAGATGTTCAGAATTGAGAGTTCATCTTGGTAGATTTTTACCTTTGATGAGTATAAAGTGCCCCTCCTTGTCTTTTTTGATAACTTTAGGTTGAAGGTCAATTTTATTCGATATTAGAATGGCTACTCCAGCTTGTTTCTTGGGACCATTTGCCTGGAAAATTGTTTTCCAGCCTTTTATTCTGAGGCAGTGTCTGTCTTTGTCCCTGAGGTGGGTTTCCTGTATGCAGCAAAAACTTGGGTCCTGTTTATATAGCCAGTCTGTTAGCCTATGTCCTTTTATTGGGGAATTGAGTCCATTGATATTAAGAGATATTAAGGAAAAGTAATTGTTGCTTCCTGTTATTTTTTGTTGTTAGAGTTGGGATTCTGTTCTTGTGCCTATCTTCTTTTAGGTTTGTTGAAGGATTACTTTCTTGCTTTTTCTTGGGTATAGTTTCCCTCCTTGTGTTGGAGTTTACTCTTTATTATCCTTTGAATGAAAAAATATTGCATGAATTTGGTTTTGTCGTGTAATACTTTGGTTTCTTCATCTATGATAATTGAGCGGTTTGCTGGGTATAGTAGCCTGGGCTGGCATTAGTGTTCTCTTAGGGTCTGTATAACATCTGTCCAGGATCTTCTGGCTTTCATAGTCTCTGGTGAGAAGTCTGGTGTAATTCTAAGAGGTCTGCCTTTATATGTTACTTGACCATTTTTCCTTAATGTTTTTAATATTGTCTATTTAGTGCATTTGGTGTTTTGATTATTATGGTTCAGGAGGAATTTCTTTTCTGGTCCAGTCTGTTTGTAGTTCTGTAGACTTCTTGTATATTCATGGGCCTCTCTTTCTTTAGGTTAGGGAAGTTTTCTTTTATAATTTTGTTGAAGATATTTACTGGCCCTTTAAGGTTATAATCTTCATTCTCATCTATACCTATTATCCTTAGGTTTGGTCTTCTAATTGTGTCCTGGATTTCCTGGATGTTTGGGGTTAGGATCTTTTTGCATTTTCTTTGATTATTGTGCCATGTTTCCTATGGAATCTTCTGCACCTGAGAATCTCTCTTCCGTCTCTTGTATTCTTTTGGTGATGCTTGCATCTATGGCTCCTGATTTCTTTCCTAGGATTTCTATCTCCAGAGTTGTCTCTCTTTGTGATTTCTTATTGTTTTTTCTTCCATTTTTAGATCCTGAATGGTTTTATTCAATTCCTTCACCTGTTTGGTTGTGTTTTCCTATAATTCTTTAAGGGATTTTTCTGTTTCCTTTTTAAGGATGTCTACCTGTTTAGCCATGTTCTCCTGTATTTCTTTAAAGGAGTTATTAATGGCATTCTTAAAATCCTCTACCAGCATCATGAGATATTGTTTTAAATCCAGATCTTGCTTCTCTGGTGTGTTGGGGTATCCAGGACTTGCTGTGGTGGGAGTACTTGATTCTGATGATGTCAAGTAATCTTGATTTGTGTTGGTAAGATTCTTACGGTTGCCTTTTGCCATCTGGTAATCTCTGGTGTTAAATTTTCTAGCTGTCTCTGGCTTGAGCTTGTTCCTCCTGTGAGTCTGTAAGCCTGTGTCAGCACTCCTGAGAGACCAGCTCTCTCCTGGCAAGACCAGTGCACAGAGGAACAGCCCCCACTTCCTATCTACAGATGTAGGCCCATAGGACCCTGTCCTAGAAGCTCTGTTACCTGTGCTCACCTGAGCAGAGCTGTCTTAGAGAGACACCGGAGGAAAGATGGTGATCTCACCTGAGTCCCTGGGTCAGAGCACTAACTGGAGGCAAGCTCTCCTCTGGCAGGGAAAGTACAAAAAGGACTGAGGATCAACTCCACCTCCTGTCTGGGGATGAAGGCCCATAGGAGAGTGTCCAAGAAGCTCTATTGCTCCTGGGGCCCGAGTTCTCCTGGGTGGACCTGCCTTATAGAAACACTGGAGAGAAAAATCTTATTCCTACTTTTTGAAGCAGGGTCTTGCTATGTACTACAGGTTGGCTTGAAAATAAGCTATGTAGATCAGATTGGCCCAAACCTGGCAGTGATCCTTCTACCTCTTCTTCCTGAGACCTGGAATTACAGGTATGTGCTACCATAACCAGCTTATGCTGAGCTATTTCTACACCTACTCTCAGGACATCAAGTGTAGACACTTGAGGCTTCTATGTCCCTACTAAGTCATGCCTTTCCTTCCTCAGCATGAAATGTCCTATGCCAATTAATGCTAGTAATGCCTGTTGGTATTCTGTCTGGACTACACCCCCACAGTTACCTGGCAATAGCCAGGTATGCTCCTCCCCTCAGTTACCTGGTAACAGCCAGGTAGGCCTGGCCCATTATAAAAGGGGCTGCCTGCCCCCTCCTCTCTCTCTTATTCTTGCCTCACTCTTGCCTCTTGTTCTCTTGTTCCCCACTCTCTCCCCATTCCCTTCACTCCTCTCTTCACATGGTCACGGTCAGTCTCTACTCTCTCTCTCTCTCTCTCTCTCTCTCTCTCTCTCTCTCTCTCTCTTTGCCTTTCTCTGCCTCTACTACCCTCTTAACTCCCCTCCCATGCCCTGAATAAACTCTATTCTATACTATACCATCGTCTTATGGCTGGTCCCTCAGGGGGAAGGGATGTCTCAGCATGGTTCCACTGAGACATCTCCTTCCCCCACACATCACCACACCTCCATAAGAACAAATTCTTATACTTCTTTATCTTTTTATAATCACAACAATGCCTATTTGATTTTTCCCATAGCACCCAGTTTTAGTTATCTGTTTTGCAAGTGGTATAGTGGTTGTGTGTGTGTGTGTATGTGTGCATCTTACTTAGCTAAAACTGAATACAAAGGTGTTCATTTTTGTATTACCAGCACTTAGTACAATAAAAGGCATTCAAATATTTTGAACCAATAAATGAACAGAGATGTACATTTGAATTCTTCCTACTTCTTACTTCTTACTCCATCAATTAATCCAAATTCTGTCAATCAAATTTCCTAACATGATATGTTTCCCAGAGTGCTGTGTTACACATTCTCTACTTCTCTTAAGATATCACATCAGTTCTGTGTTTGCTAGGCCCCAGCATAGCCTCACAAGAGACAGCTATATCTGGGTCATTTCAGCAAAATCTTGCTAGTGTATGCAATGGTGTCAGCATTTGGAGGCTGATTGTGGGATGGATCCCCGGGTATGGCAGTCTCTAGATGGTCCATCCTTACATCTCAGCTCCAAACTTTGTCTCTGTAACTCCTTCCATGGGTGTTTTGTTCCCAATTCTAAGAAGGGGCAAAGTGTCCACATTTTGGTCTTCATTCTTCTTGAGTTTCATGTGTTTTGCAGATTGTATCTTGTATCTTGGGTATTCTAAGTATCTTGTATCTTGGGTATTCTAAGTTTCTGTGCTAATATCCAGACACAGAAGTGGATGCTCACAGTCAGCTATTGGATGGATCACAGGGCCCCCAATGGAGGAGCTAGAGAAAGTACCCAAGGAGCTAAAGGGGTCTGCAACCCTATAGGTGGGACAACAATACGAACTAACCAGTACCCCCTCAGAGCTCGTGTCTCTAGCTGCTATGTATCAGAAGATGGCCTAGTCAGCCATCATTGGAAAGAGAGGCCCATTGGTCTTGCAAACTTTATATGCCTCAGTACAGGGGAACACCAGGGCCAAGAAGTGGGAGTGGGTGGGTAGGGGAGTGGGGGGGTATGGTGGCCTTTTGGGATAGATTTGGAAATGTAAATGAAGAAAATATCTAATAAAAAGAAAGAAAGAGAGAGAGAGAGAGAGAGAGAGAAAGAGAGAGAGAGGAAGGAAGGAAGGAAGGAAGGAAGGAAGGAAGAAAGAAAGAAAGAAAGAAAGAAAGAAAGAAAGAAAGAAAGAAAGAAAGAAAAGCATTTAAAAAAAAAAGATATCACATCAGGTCCCTTGGAGGCATGCCTAGACTAGCCCTGAGATAGTTGTGTACTGTCCCTGGGACCATTGTCTAGCCACTTGTTAGCCGGTCTCCATCCAGCCCACCACACAAGGAACATCCAACCCTCTAGGCATACTATACTGAGATTATCCAAGCCTACTTACCATAGGCCTGCTGCACTGGGAACATCCAGATTCGGCCTGCCTTCCATATACCTGCTACACCAGAAACATCCAGTGGCAACTAGCTGGCTAAAGGCCAGTGTAAGTACAAAATCAACAAGAGCCAGGGCAATATGATACCTTCAGAATAAAGGTATCCCAATACAGCAAGCCCTGGATATCCTAACACAATGGAAGTACAAGAAAATAGCCATAAATCCAACCTTTAAAAGGTGATAGATGTCTTTTAAAGAGAAAATGAATAAATCCTTCAAAGAAATAAGAAAAATACAATCAAATAATTAGAGACCTTTAAAGAGGATATGAATAAATCTCTTAAAGAAATACAGGAAGAGAAAATTAACAAGTGTAAGAAATGAATAAAACTGTTTAAAACCTGAACATGGAAATAGTCAAGAAAAAGAAAACACAATCTGAGGGAGTCCTGGAGAGGTAAAACCTAGAAAAGAGAACAGGAACCACAAATGCAAACATCACCAACTGAATACAAGAAATGGAAGAGAGAATTTCAGGAGTAGAAAGTACAATGGAATAAATTGATACATCAGTCAAAGAAAATGTTAAGTAAAAAATTCCTGACACACAAAAATCTTGGATAGTATAAAAAGACCTAAGAATAACTAAAGAATAATAGGAATAAAAGGTGAAGAGTCCTAGCTCTAAGAACTAGAAATATTTTCAACAGAATCATAAAAGAAAGTTTCCCCAATCTCAAAAAAAAGAGATGCCTATTAACAAGCAAGACTCTTACACAACACAAATTAGATTGGACCAGAAAAGAAAATTCTCCTGTCACATAATAATTAAAACACAGAATCTATAGAACAAAGAAAGACTATTAAAAGCTGCAAAGGAAGAAGGCTAGGTAACTATAATATAAAGGCAAACCTATCAGAATTACACCTGGCTTCTCAACAGAGACTATAAAAGCTAAAAGGACCTGAACAGATATCTTGCAGCCTCTAAGAAATGACAGAAGTCAACCTAGACTACTATACTCAGCAAAACTCTCAATCATCATAGATGGAGAAAACATGATATTACAAGAAAAAACCAATTTAAACAATAGCTATTCACAAATCCAAACATACAGAAATAATATAAGAAAAAATCCAACCCAAGGAGGGTAACTACATACAAAAAACACAGGAAATAATTCTGCACCAACAAAACAAGGTAAGGAAAGCACACACAAATACACACACACACACATACACACACACCACAAACATCAAAATAATAGGAATTAACAATCACTGGTCATTAATATCTCTCAAACAACTGAGTGGACTCAATTCTTCAATAAAAAAGACATAGACTAACAGTAGATATGAAAACAGGATCCATTATTCAGCTGTATCCAAGAAACACACTTCAGCAACAAAGATAGACATGACCTCAAACTTATTGTCTCGAAAAAAGCTTTCTAAGAAATCAAACCCAAGAAGCACGCTGGTATATCCATTCTAATATCTAATAAAATAGACTTCCAACCAAAATTAATCAAAAGAAATGGGGAAGAACACTTCATATTCATCAATCAAAGGAAAAAAAAATTCCACAAAGATGACATCTTAATTCTAAAAATCTATGCCTCAAATGCAAGGGTATACACATTAAAATGAAATATTACTAAAGCTGAAACCACATATCAATAGTGGGAGATTTTAACACCCCACTCTCACCAGTTGACAGGTCATCTAGACAGAAAATAAAGAAATAATGAAACTTACAGAGGTTATGAATCAAATGGACCTAACAGATACTGGAAGAACATTTCACCCAAACACAAAAGAATATATCTTCTTCTTAGCACCTCACAGAACCTTCTCCAAAATTGACCATATAGTCAGTCATGAAGCCTCAAAAGATAAAAGAAAGTTGAAATAACTCCTTGCATCTTACCATACCACCATGGATTAAAGTTGAACTTCAACAACAACAGAAAAGAAAAAAAAATACAGAAAGCTTACAAACTCATAGAAACTGAACAACCCTCTCTTCAATGATCACTTGGTCAAAGAAGAAATAAAGAAATAAAGACTTTCTAGAAGTCTATGTAAATGAAGGTACAACATATATAAACATATGGGACACAATGAACACAGTATTTGAGGAAAGTTCATAACACTAAGTGCCTCACTTAAAGAATTTAGTTCTCACAATAACAATTTAAACATACATGTGAAAGCTCTAGAAAAAAAATAAACAAACACACTCAAGAGGAGTAGACAACAAGAAATAATCAAACTCAGGGCTAAAATCAATAAATTAAACACAAAAAAATACAAAGAATCTGTGGTAATCAAGAGCTAGTTCTTTGAGAAAATCAACAAAAGACAAATCCTTAGTCAAACTAACAAAAAGGCAGAGACACAGTATCCAAATTAACAAAATCAGAAGTGAAAGGGGAGATATAGCAACAGATACTGAGAAAATTCAAAGAATCATTAGGCTTACCTCAAAGCCTACATGCCAGAAAATTGGAAAATCTTAAAGAAATGGATGATTTTCTAGACAGATACCATGAACTAAAGTTAAATCAAAATCAGGAAAACTATTTAAACAGTCCTATAAGCCCTAAGGAAATAGAAGCAATAATTAAATTCTCCCATCCAAAAAAACAAAAACAACAAAACAAAACAACAAAACAAAACAAAAAAATAAGGTCCAGATGGTTTTAGTGCAGAATTCTATCAGATATTAAAGAAATCCTGCCAATACTCTTCAAACTATTCAATAAACTAGAACCAGAAGGAGCACTGGCAAACTCATTCTGTGAGGCAACACTCTCTTTGTTATTTAAATCAGACAAAGACTGAACAAAGAAAGAGGATTTCAGGCCAATTTCCCTTATAAACATTAATGCAAAAATACTCAGTAAAACACTCACAAACCAAATCAAAGAACACATTGAAATCATCATCCATCATGATTAAGTAGGCTTCATCTTAGGGATACAGGAATGGTTCAATATACAAAAATCCATCAATGTAATTCACCATATAAACAAGCTGAAAGAAAAAACATATGATTATCTCATTACATGCTGGAAAAGCCTTTGACAAAATCCACCATTGCTTTGTGTTAAAAGTCTTAGAGAGATCATGGAGACAAGGCATATATCAAAACATAATAAAAACAATATACAGCAAGCCATAGCCAAGGTCAAATTAAATGGAGAGAAATTTAAAGCGATTGCACTAAAATTAAGGACAAGACAAGGCTGTCCACTCTCACCCTATCTATTCAACACAGCACTGAAAGTGCTAGTGAGAGCAATATGACAACAAAAGTGATCAAGAGGATACAGAATAGAAAGGAAAACATCAAAGTCATTATTTACAGATGATATGATAATATACATAAGTGACTCCAAATATTCTACCAGAGAACCCCTACAGATGATAATCACCTTTAGCAATGTGGCTGGATACAAAATCAATTAAAAAATTAAAAAATCAGTAGCCCTTCTTTGTACAATCAATAAACAGACTGAGAAAGAAATCAAGAAAACAACACTCTTTACAATAACCACAAATAATATAAAATATTTTGGTGTAACCCTAACCAACCAAGTGAAAGACATATATAACAAGAACTTCAAGTCTTTGAAGAAATAATTGAGGAAAATATAAGAAAGTAGAAAGATCTTGCACCCTCGTGGATCTTCAAGAATAACATAGTAAAACTGGCCACCTTACAAAAAGCAATCTACAGATTTAATGCAATTTCCATCAAAATTCCAACATAGTCTTTTACAGATATTAAAATAACAATTCTCAACTTCATATGGAAAAAAAAATAAACCCAGGATAGCTAAAATAATCCTGAATAAGAAAAGAAATGTATTACTGTAGAGCAATAGTGATAAAAAAATTCCATGGTGTTGGTCTGGAAACAGACAGGTTGATCAGTTAGATAAAGTAAAAAGACCCAGAAATATACCTACATACCTCTAGATACTTGATTTTTGAAACAGGAATCTAAAATCATACAATGGAAGAAATAAAGCACTTTCAGTAAATGGTCTGTTTGCCTGTAGAAGAATGCAAATAGACCCATATTTCTCAACCTGCACAAAACTCAAGTCAAGTAGATCAAAACCTCAACATAAAACCAAACACACTTAATCTAGATGAGAAAGTGGTAACTGCCTTGAACTTATCGGCATAGGAGACAAATTCCTGAACAGGACACCAATAGCTCAGGAACTAATATCAACAATTAATAAATGGGACCTGATGCAACGGAAAAGATTTTGCAAGGCTATGGATACTATCAATAGGACAAAATGTCAGCCTATGAAATGGGGAAAGATCCTCACCAACCCTCCATCTGACAGAAGCTTAAAATCCAAAATATATAATGAACTCAAGAAGGCAGACAGAAACAAAATAAATAACTCAATAAAAAAATGGGGTACAGACCTAAGTGTCTCTCAACCGAGAAATAAGTAAAGAAAATGTGGTATATCTACACAATGAAATACTATTTGGCGAATAAAAACAAGGATGTCGTGACATTTTCAAACAAATGGATGGGACTAGAACATGTCATCCTGAGTGTGGTTACCCAAACTGAGGAAAACACGTATGGTATGCACTTACTTATAAGTGGATATTAGCCATAATGTAGAGGATAACCATGTTACAAACCACAGATCCAAAGAAACAAAGCAATCAAGAGGGCCCAGGGAAGAATTCTTAAATCTCACTCAGGGGAGGGAGGAATACTCATCAGAGGTGGGTGGAGGAAGGTAACTGGGTGGGAGAGGAACAGGAATGGGGGTCAGGTGCTGGGAGACGCAGTGTGGGAGAGAGCTAAGTGTGAGAAGAGCAATTGAAGGAGGGCATTTCTAGAACTAGTATGAGACATGGGATTGCAGAGGATCCCAGGAGAGTATGGGGGTGATCCTAGCTGAGATCCCTAAAAGAGGGGGATATGGAGACTAAAGTACCACCTCCTATAGTCAGGGAGGACGTCCAGTGGAAGGAGAAGGACATCAACCTGCCTACAAAACCTTCAACCCAAAATTTGTCATGCCTACAAAATGTGAAGGGATAAAGATGGAGTCAATTGGAACACCTTCTGGATATATGCCCAGAAGAGGTATTGCTGGATCCTCTGGTAGTACTATGTCCAATTTTCTGAGGAACCGTCAGACTGATTTCCAGAGTGGTTGTACAAGCTTGCAATCCCACCAACAATGGAGGAGTGTTCCTCTTTCTCCACATCCTCGCCAGCATCTGCTGTCACCTGAATTTTTGATCTTAGCCATTCTGACTGGTGTGAGGTGGAATCTCAGGGTTGTTTTGATTTGCATTTCCCTGATGATTAAGGATGCTGAACATTTTTTCAGGTGCTTCTCAGCCCTATGGTATTCCTCAATTGAGAATTCTTTGTTTAGCTCTGTATCCCATTTTTAATGGGGTTATTTGAATTTCTGGAGTCCAGCTTCTTAAGCTCTTTGTATATATTGGATATTAGTCTCTTATCAGATTTAGGATTGGTAAAAATCCTTTCCCAATCCTCTGGTGGCCTTTTTGTCTTATTGACGGTGTCTTTTGCCTTACAGAAGCTTTGCAGTTTTATGATGTCCCATTTCTCAACTCTTGATCTTACAGCACAAGCCATTGCTGTTCTGTTTAGGAATTTTTCCCCAGTGACCATATCTTTGAGGCTTTTCCCCACTTTCTCCTTTATAAATTTCAGTGTCTCTGGTTTTATGTGGAGTTCTTTGATCCACTTAGACTGGAGCTTTGTACAAGAACATAAGCATGGATCAATTTGCATTCTTCTACATGATAACCGCCAGTTGTGCCAGCACCATTTGTTGAAAATGCTGTCTTTTTTCCACTGGATGGTTTTAGCTCCCTTGTCAAAGATCAAATACCGAAGTGGATGCTCACAGTCATCTATTGGATAGAACACAGGGCACCCAATGGAGGAGCTAGAGAAAGTACCCAAGGAGCTGAAGGGGTCTGCAACCCTATAGGTGGAACAACAATATGGACTAACCAGTACCACCAGAGCTCATGTCTCTAGCTGCATATGTAGCAGGAGATGGCCTAGTCAGCCATCATTGGGAAGAGAGGCCCCTTGGTCTTGCAAACTTTATATGCCCCAGTACAGGGAAATGCCAGGGCCAAGAAGTGGGAGTGGGTGGGGAGGGGAGCAGGGCAGGGGGAGTGTATAGGGAACTTTTGGGATGGCATTTGAAATGTAAATAAAGAAAATATCTAAGGAAAAAAAGAAAAAAAATATGGAGCCAAGATTGAGGGAAGGCCAATCAATGGCTGGCCAGACTGGAGTCACATACTATGTAAGAGAGCAAATTGCTGACACTTAATGATAACTCTCCTATGTTTACAGACAGGAGCCTAGCATAACTATCTTCTAAGATGCTTCGTCCAGCTGAGGATTGAAACAGGTGCAGAGACCCACAACTAAATATCAGGAGGAACTTGGGGAGTCTTGAAAAAGCAAGGGGGATAGAACTAAGCAAACCAAGGACACCACTAGGAGACTTACATAGTAAACTAACTTGGGCCCAGGGGGGCTCACGGAGACTTAACCACCAATCAAAGAGTCAATGAATGTAAAAACTGGTCTCAAATGAATAATGTCTAAATAGGCTCATTAATAGCATTATGTAAATGTCATTCTCCTGGAATTTTTGTTTGTTTGTTTGTTTTGTTTTGTTTTGTTGATAGTTGAAAAGTCATGTCACATCTTAGTAATTTCTCCTTTTATTCTTCTACAAATCTGAAAGAAAAAGTCTTCAGTGACATTCTATAAAACAATATATTTTGGATGGCAAAACCTTAGAAAGTTACACAGGTCAGTGAAGCCATTAGAGTTCTGTTTAAGAAAATTCCTTCTGTGCCAATAAGTTCAAGGCTCTTTCCCACGTTCTCTTCTATTAGATTCAGTGTATCTGGTTTTATGTTGAGGTCCTTGATTTACTTAGACTTGAGCTTTGTGCAAGGTGACAAATATGGGTCTATGTTCATTCTTCTACATATCAGCAGCCATTTAGACCAGCACCATTTGTTGAAGATGTTAATTTTTTTTCTTTTTTCAATTTTTTATTAGATATTTTCTTCATTTACATTTCAAATGCTATTCTGAAAATCCCCTATACCTCCCCCCCCATGCCCTGCTCCCCTACCCACACCTCACTTCTTGGCACTGGTGTTCCCCTGTACTGGGGCATATGAAGTTTGCAAGACCAAGGGGCCTCTCTTCCCAGTGATGGCCGACTAGGCCATTTTCTTCTTCGAATGCAGCTAGAGACATGAGCTCCAGGGGTACTAGTTAGTTAATATTGTTGTTCCACCTATAGGGTTGCAGACCCCTTCATTTCTTTGGATATTGTCTCTAGCTCCTCCATTGGGGGCCCTGAGTTACATCCAATAGATGACTGTGAACATCTACTTCTGTATTTGCCAGGCACTGGCATAGCCTCACAAGTGACAGCTATATCAGGGTTCTTTCAGCAAAATTTTGCTGGCATATGCAATAGTGTCAGGGTTTGGTGGCTGATTATGGGATGGATTCCCTGGGTGGGGCAGTCTCTGGATAGTCCATCCTTTGTCTCAGCTCCAAACTTTTTATTTCTTTATTTTTCCTCTTTTTTTTTTAATTAGGTATTTTCCTCGTTTACATTTCCAATGCTATCCCAAAAGTCCCCCATACTCACCCCCCCAATCCCCTACCCACCCACTCCCCCCTTTTGGCCTTGGCATTCCCCTGTACTGGGGCATATAAAGTTTGCAAGTCCAAAGGGCCTCTCTTTACAGTGATGTCTGACTAGGCCATCTTTTGATACATATGCAGCTAGAGACAAGAGCTCCGGGGTACTGGTTAGTTCATAATGTTGTTCCACCTATATGGTTGCAGTTCCCTTTAGCTACTTGGGTACTTTCTCTAGCTCCTCCATTGGGGGCCGTGTGACCCATCCAATATCTGACTGTGAGCATCCACTTCTGTGTTTGCTAGGCCCCAGCATAGTCTCACAAGAGACAGCTATATCTGGGTCATTTTAGCAAAATCTTGCTAGTGTATGCAATGGTGTCAGCGTTTGGAATCAGATTATGGGATGAATCCCTGGATATGGAAATCAGTAGATGGTCCATCCTTTCGTCACAGCTCCAAATTTTGTCTCTGTAACTCCTTCCATGGGTGTTTTGTTCCCATTTCTAAGAAGGGGCACAGTGTCCACACTTTGGTCTTCATTCTTCTTGAGTTTCATGCGTTTAGCAAATTGTATCTTATAACTTGGGTATCCTAAGTTTCTGGGCTAATATCCACTTATCAGTGAGTACATATTGTGTGAGTTCCTTTGTGATTGTGTTACCTCACTCAGGATGATGCCCTCCAGGTCCATCCATTTGCTTAGGAATTTCATAAATTCATTCGTTTTAATAGCTGAGTAGTACTCCATTGTGTAAATGTACCACATTTTCTGTATCCATTCCTCTGTTGAGGGGCATCTGGGTTCTTTCCAGCTTCTGGCTATTATATATAAGGCTGCTATGAACATAGTGGAGCATGTGTCCTTCTTACCGGTTGGGACATCTGGATATATGCCCAGGAGAGGTATTGCTGGATCCTCCGGTAGTGCTATGCCCAATTTTCTGAGAAACCACTAGACTGATTTCCAGAGTGGTTGTACAGGCTTGCAATCCCACCAGCAATGGAGAAGTGTTCCTCTTTCTCCACATTCTCGCCAGCATCTACTGTCACCTGAATTTTTGATCTTAGCCATTCTGACTGGTGTGAGGTGGAATCTCAGTGTTGTTTTGATTTGCATTTCCCTGATGATTAAGGATGTTGAACAATTTTTCAGGTGCTTCTCAGCCATTCAGTATTCCTCAAGTGAGAATTCTTTGTTTAGCTCTGAGCCCCATTTTTTAATGGGGTTATTTGATTTTCTGGAGTCTACCTTCTTGAGTTCTTTATATATATTGGATATTAGTCCCCTATCCTATTTTGAATAGGTAAAGATCCTTTCCCAATCTGTTGGTGGTCTTTTTGTCTTATTGACGGTGTCTTTTGCCTTGCAGAAGCTTTGCAATTATATGAGGTCCCATTTATCGATTCTCAATCTTACAGCACAAGCCATTGCTGTTCTATTCAGGAATTTTTCTCCTGTACCCATGTCTTCGAGGCTTTTCCCTACTTTCTCCTCTATAAGTTTCAGTGCCTCTGGTTTTATGTGGAGTTCCTTAATCCACTTAGATTTGACCTTAGTACAAGTAGATAGAAATGGATCAATTCGCATTCTTCTACATGATAACCGCCAGTTGTGTCAGCACCATTTGTTGAAAATGCTGTCTTTTTTTCACTGGATGGTTTTAGCTCCCTTGTTAAACATCAAGTGACCATAGGTGTGTGGGTTCATCTCTGGGTCTTCAATTCTGTTCCATTGGCCTACTTGTCTGTCACTATACCAGTACCATACAGTTTTTATCACAATGGCTCTGTAGTACAGCTTTAGGTCAGGAGTGGTGATTCCACCAGAGGTTCTTTTATCCTTGAGAAGAGTTTTTGCTATCCTAGGTTTTTTGTTATTCCAGATGAATCTGCCAATTGACCTTTCTAATTCGTTGAAGAATTGAGTTGGAATTTTGATGGGGATTGCATTGAATCTGTAGATTGCTTTTGGCAAGATAGCCATTTTTACTATATTGATCCTGCCAATCCATGAGCATGGGAGATCTTTCTATCTTCTGAGATCTTCTTTAATTTCTTTCTTCGGAGAGTTGAAGTTCTTATCATGCAGATCTTTCACTTTCTTAGTTAGAGTCATGCCAAGATATTTTATATTATTTGTGACTATTGAGAAGGGTGTTGTTTCCATAATTTCTTTCTCAGCCTGTTTATCCTTTGTGTACAGAAAGGCCATTGAGTTGTTAGAGTTAATTTTATATCCAGCTACTTCACTGAAGCTGTTTATCAGGCTTAGGAGTTCTCTGGTGGAATGTTTAGGGTCACTTATATATACTATCATATCATCTGCCAAAAGTGATATTTTGACTTCTTCCTTTCCAATTTGTATCCCCTTGATCTCCTTTTGTTGTCTAATTGCTCTGGCTAGGACTTCAAGTACAATGTTGAATAGGTAGGGAGAGAGTGGACAGCCTTGTCTAGTCCCTGATTTTAGTGGGATTGCTTCCAGCTTCTCACCATTTACTTTGATGTTGGCTACTGGTTTGCTGTAGATTGCTTTTATCATGTTTAGGAAGATGTTATTTTTACTCCATCGTATATGTTTGGTTTCTTTGTCAAAGATCAAGTGCCCCTAAGTGTGTGGTTTTATTTCTGAGTCTTCAATTCTATTTCATTGATCAACAGGTCTGTCTCTGTACCAATACCATGGAGTGTTTATCACTATTGCTCTGTAGTAAAGCTTGATGTCAGGGATAGTGATTTCCCCAAGCCATTCTTTTATTGTTAAGTATAGTTTTCTCTATTCTGGGTTTTTTGCCTTTCCAGATGAATTTGAGAATTGCTCTTTATATTAAATATTCACAAATGATTTCACTAGAGCAACCCAGGTTGTAGATTCATAGATTTCTGTGTATTACTTTTGAAATATTTTATTATTTATTTTTACTTCAAATGATTAGTGATTCCCTCAAAGTCTTCATGTTCCATGTGTCTTTGGATTTGTGATTTCATCTCTAGCCCCATCTGTTCCCTGAGTTTGCTGGTTATTCTGGTGCAAGTATGCAAACAAACCTCTCAGATTTTTCCATTGTTTCATGAATGTTAATGTTATCTTTTAAAATGAAGTTACAAGAGAAAATTAATTCTACAGTGTATATTCCTGGTTCCTGCACCAGGTAGCTACCACTGCAAAAGTACCCAAAACTAAGAATCATGATCATTTTCTAGAAACCCTTCATGTCTTTCTTTAAACCCTTCATTTCAGTGTGTCAACTGGACTCATGATCTCTGGTCAGCTCTGGGTCCACATTTGTTGTTCTGCTGGTTATAGCTTAAGTGGCCACTGTGGACACAGCCAAGCTACATGTGATTATCTCTTCCAGTGGAACAGCCACACAGTTATTGCAATGCCCACTTTTCTCTTTACAAAACTTGGATAGATATATTGTCCCATTCTCCAAATCCTAATGACCAGAGGGTATTACAAATTCAGGATACCTTCAAAGTACAGGGAAACAATATCAAACCTTGGTGGGAGCAACCACAAAACCACACTGCACAATATGTGGATACAATATGAAGAATAAGTGCAAGAAAATAATTGAAAACACTCTGTGCTCCATCACTCTGCTATCCATGAGTAAAACATGAGCAACACATGCCCTGATGTAATCTCAAATGCTCAGGCTCTGAGGTATATCATAAGCATACTTCAGATCTCAACTCAGTGTTTTGAAAAACTTCAACACACAGCAAAAAGTATTGCCAACTTTACAGGCAAACCATTCTCCTCTTTATCTCTTTCAATGTGTGCATTAAGCAACTCTTTAAAACTCTGTCTCTCACTTCCTTCAGCCTCTCTTGCAGGTTTGATTTCCTTTTCATTTCTTCTTTAGCTTCAGCATCTACTCCCAAAGACAGCCATCCATTTTTTGTTTGGTTGTTATTTAGTTTGTTTTTTGAGCCATTCTTTAGCATCAATGGTCTCTTGACAGGAAGCCACACCTTGCTGCCCTCAGAGTCAGTCAAAGAGAAATCCTACCCTCAATGAGAGGCAGGGAAAGATGATACTGCTGTGACATCACTCTGTGTCTAGGATGCATGAGACTGGAGTAGGGACCTTCTAAATGGAGGCAAAAAAAAAGTATTTTTCATTGCCTAGCCAATGTGAGGTGCAAAACTCTAATAATCCAAGCAAGCAGGAAGTCACCTAGGCAATTCAGCTGGCGGGTGCTCATGTGAATGGAAGAGATAATCACTAATGTCACTCCTGAGATAGGAAGGTCTTTATGAACAGAAATAGATTCCACAAGAACATTGCGTACAGCCCATTGAAGTGTAGATGGTGATTTGGAAAATGCTTTGAGGGCAGGAGAGCAGGCTTAAATCAAGTCCAGCAGCATGTGATTCGTAGATATAATAACTATTCTGTTGCGCTTTGGTCTCTATGAAGTATCATGACTTTAAATTGTGTGTGACAAGTCATTGACGCATATTAAAATGAAATGCTCTCCCCAGGCAGCATTTACCCTGGGAAATTCTTTATATAAATGTTACAGGTAAGGAGCAAGAGAGAATAAAGTGTACCTACCAGCTTATCTTCCAGACACAATACCCTGGAAAATGAAATAATGTTCTCTGCCTAAAAGTCTCTTTGCAGGATTAATGTCAACTGCAATGAAAGTAAATCCCCCCCAAATTATAGATAGATCATCCCCAAATTTGTTTTTGTATTTATCCACTCTTCAGTAGTCACTGGTAAACGCACAAACAGAAATTCCTTCTTAGCTTAGATCTCAACAAACGCAGAACATAGTTCTGTTTTTCTTTCCCTCTTACATTGTTAACTTTCTCCTTTCACTTAAGGAAACATGACTTCTATTTCCTTCATTCAAGTTTCTAGCATCATGATCCTTGCATTGGGGAATAAGTAAGGGTAACTTGGACATAAACACTTGACATCCATACAGCAGATGTGATAGCAGAAGACACTTGCTACCGAGTGACAGGCAGGTTGGTGGCATATGCAATGCAGATGTGCTGGACAGCAGGGGGATTCATGACCCATGCTCGATGGAACAGAATGTATAAGATTTCCTAATTCTATTCAGTGTGCCATATGATTAAAAATCTGTAAGTTGTCTCTGGAAATTTCTATCAAGTATTTTTGGACTTTGGTAAGTTATGGGAAACTGAAATCAAGAATATTAAGTGACTACTGTGTTACCTTTTTCTGGGTTAGAGACAGAATTGTGGCTATCCAAGAAAATATGTTTTTACTTATTAAACAAATGCTCAGAGCTTTAAGTATTACCATATTAAACACATGGAAAAGCTATGTATGTAAATAATAGAGCCATATTTTATCTTATGTAGATCTGTTTTGGCAGAGGAAGAAAAAAAATTGTCATATCTTAACAAGATTTTAGCACAAAATTTTCTTAAAATCTAGAGTGTTCCATATTCAACTATTATACTATAGAAATAATAATTCAACAATTACTACACAGGTATTTTATAAAATGCTCAGGAAAAAAAAAGATACTGTATAAGTAAATAGATGAAGGATTATCTACTGCTTTTACATGCCTTGGTGGGCTAGATACATGGCAGAATCGCTGGAGTTTTCCTAGAAGGATAGTAAGATTTATGGGTCAGGCTGTGACTGTCTAAGATTGTCTCATTCCTGGTAAATGAGTCAGATGTGAAGATAAAGGTCTCCTGGTGGTACCATGTGGTAATCACATTGAAACCAGTTTGTGTATCATACCAAGTATTTTCAAAGCACTTTCTTCTGTACAAAAATATTCTTTTAACAGTCCAATAAATTTGATGATCAGAGGTTTCTGAATTTTAGAGCATGACTGTCTCCCATAGATCCTACAACTTATAAACATTTAGGCCTGGATCAGAAACTTGGGTATTAGGGTTCTAAATTTAGGTTCCTTTCCACTATTGGGAGGAAGAGGAGGAGGAAGAGGAGAAGGAGGAGGAGAGGGAGGGGAAGGAAGAAAAACCAATGACATCATCCCTTTCTTACTCATTCCAACATTCTGAAATGTAGTTGAAAAAAATTTAAATTTAGCTAAAGTGAAATGGATTGTACCATGTGTAAGTCAAAGTTTCATTGCAACAAAAATGGTGGTCGATTATGTTATCACATATAACCTTTGAAGCAAAAGGCTTCACAGTGATCCACCTGAAAACTGCGGAAAGGGCCATGAGGGTGACATGCTAAGGGCAAAGCTGAGAAGTCTCCCCACTCCTCTAGACAGCTTGGGAAGTGGCCACGCCCATACTGCCTCCTCAGCAAATCCTAGCAAGCGTTTGGAAATTGAACAGCAGGACCATGTTTTGTGGGCTACTGTTCTCATAGCTGTGCTGACTACTGAACTCACAGTTTGGCACTTCACTTCTGAAAGTACAATCTGTTCTCCTCATTCCATTTGGGATCCTTCCCATTTATTAGTTAGATTTAACCACTCCATTTAAAACCTTTAAGAATCTTCTTGTAGAATTTGGGGAAATATCTAAAGATATGACCCTGGTAAAGACATCACCCTGGCCCACAAAACTACTCACAATCTACTGCTCAGTATCTATGAGGCCCCTTTCCCCAGATGCTGTCATGACTTCTGTGCTATTCTTCAACAATTCTATACAGGCTTCCTTCCACTGTGGGGTCTTTTTTATTGCCACACTGTTTGGCATTGATTTTTTCTAGATGTCAGCTTGGTTTACTATTGTTGTTTCTGTCAGTATACTATTTAACTATCTCCTCTCAGAGAGAGCATCTGTGGCTCGCCATATTGGAAGTAGTGCATCACTCCTCATAAAACACAGATTTGACTGTAGTCCTAATTCTAAATTCCAAGTAGAGACAATATGCCTTGCATCATCAGACAAAGTATCTACCATAGTTATATGAGTTTCACTGTGGTTGGGGACAGCAGGACTGTCACAGAGTAAAGTAATTGAACTGCTAAAACTTGTCTTGAGGAGCTGGGTCTATGAGCAAAAGCACTTTCTGTAAAGGTGTGAGGAGCCATGTTCAAATCCTCAGAATGCATGTAAAGGCATAAGTTGTAGTGGACATTGGTGTCCCCATGCTCCTATAGAGAAATGGAAGTAGAGACAGAATTCTCAGAAGTTAATGGACCAGGTAGCCTAGTATACAAAATGGAGAATAGCAAAAGATTTTGTCAAAAACAAGGTGGGTAGAAACAATGGACTTCTAAGGTTATCCTAACACTTCCAGATGTGTGCCCCAAGACACATGCCTGCACTCACATACATACATGTACACACACACACACACACACACACACACACACACACACAAACACACACACAAACACACAAATGCATATGGACACATACATAGCGTGTGGGGGGTATATTAAAGAAAACAGCAGAACATGCTGGTACACGCCTTTAACCCCAGAACTTGGGAGGCAGAAGGTGAGTCTCTATGAGTTGGAGGCCAGCCTGATCTACGTTAGTTCCAAGACAGCCAGGCTACAGAAACAAACCCTATCTTGAAAAACTAAACCAAACAACCAAACACATCTCAGTCCTCTACATGATACACATCTTATAAATAGAGGCAAGTAGGAACTGGGATACTGACCAACAAACCTAGAAGAGCAAGGAAAGAGGTGATGACACATATGCTAATACGCTAGGACTCTTCATGTAACCATTGTGCCAACACTTCCCTGAGGAGAAGCACAAACATTGCTCCACCCCAGCTAAGGTATCAATGATGGACCAAATGAACAGTTCCATCCAAGTCTTTCTTGGTAAACTAGCAAGTTGAATTAGGGTTCCTTGCATGAGCATGAGTGACAAGATCAGGAGATTCTGGGGGGGACACCACTAAGAAACCTGTATACTCCTTCTTCCAGTAACTGTTGACTCCATCTAAGTCTTCAGAGCGCCATGAATCCCTCTCCTTTCTCTATGTTGGAAAGCTAGCCTGTGTAGACCTCCTGCCTGGAGTCACAGTTGCTGAGAGTTCAATGCCCATGTCATGCCTGGAGGATTGAGTCTCAGAAACAGTGCCCTTATGAAAAATCTAAAGCCTGGATTTCTATTTTTTGTTGTTGTTGTTGTTGTTGTTGTTTCTGTCAGATAATAACATCTTCTATTCATCTTGGCAGTGGGATCAGTGAGATGAAAAGATGAGTGAGATTACAACACTTTGAGAATTTAAAAATCCTTCATAATGAGATCTTAGATGTGCTTTAAAAATATTTGAGCTCAAAATAAAAGTTAAATGAAGCAGGTGGGAAAGCATTGACTACTCAGGAGACAGATGTACAACGGTTCATTATACAATTTTATGTACTACTTTGTCTGTTACAAATTTTGCATAATTTATGAAGGTGGGGAACAAGTGCTACTATTTTAAGTAGAAGCAATATCTCTACAGTCTTGTGATGTAGTCTTCTGGTTGTTATTTTTTTATTGAGATGATATTACAGTTATCTGTTTGAAGCCTATTTATAAAGTAAACTAAACCTGAAATAAATTCCTTCCATTCCCACATCACATTATCATGATTGAAAAAATGGATATTAAGTTGTTTAAAGGCTTTTAACCATTATAGATTATTAGAAACTTCAACATAATATTCTTTAGAATGTCTTTAAATTGAATTTAAATCATTTGAAATTAGAAGAAAGCCATTCCTAGGGCCCCACATCTTCTTGGTGTGATTTTCCTTTGGGAGCTCTCAAGTCATTCATTTTATCCACAAGAGTGGCTGGGAATAGGAAGTAAATACCTTCCCTGTCCACGGCTCCTAGTGACTCATCCATTCAGACTTACAGGTCAGTGGCTTCACTGCTGAGCATCACAGGAACATTGGATAATGAACATAACCAGGAGAAATTAAAGACTGAGAGCATCTTATTCATGGGCCACAGACTGCTTGATGAGATGATATGTGAGATGATATAAGATCCCTGCTGGATTCTGTCCAAAAGTTCCAGGCCCTAGTGAAACTCCCAGAGGAGGCCCGTTCTCTGAACTACTGGACAAAGAGTTCTGAGGGACCTAGAGGAACAAGGTGCCCTTAGTTTTTGTGTTTCTTTGTAAGACCTCCAGACCCTTTCAGAGCAACTTATATCAGGTTTTCCTTTTCAAACCAAAGATTTCAAAAAAAAAAAAAAAATTAACCACATCTCCACATCTCTTGATTCTGTCATTTCATTTGTTTGATTAAAATTATCTAAATTTTAATTTTAAGCTCTCTGAGAAGGTGTAGTATTTTCATTTTTTCAAATTAATAACTGCTAACCAAGTTTTCAGTTTATCAAATAAAAATTTACAACATGGACACACAAGTGATGCTTAGCAACTTCCTGGAACATGTGCAATGAAGATGGGAGCAGCATCATGCTGTGGACTTTCCAGGGCTGGCTAACAAGTCACCCCCAAATGAGTGGGTCTAAATAATCAGTTACTCACTGGTCATAGTGAACGACCTTCTGCAAATCAGAAAGCTGAATGAGAAAGACTGATTATTTGATAATTCCTCAATAGACAACATTATTAAGAGGAAAATATGGTCCCAGATGGGTCTTTGTAGAATTCTCTGTAGAGTTGCCACAAACAGAACGAACCCATAAACCTCAGGAATCAATAGGCCACTTGGAAATGGTTTAGTTATTGAGTAATAGATTGTAAAAGCAAGTGCTCTCCCCACAGCGCTTTCCCATTTCTGCTACATGAATTCCTCAGGAGAAAACAAAGATCTATAAATGGAATGGAAGTAGGGCATTTTGAAATGATTTTATTGCCTAAAAGAATACCAACTCCAATAATTCCTCAGAGCACTTGGCAACAGTAGACACTTATTGGAAAGCAAAAAGTAGACTTCTGTGAAGGGTATATTGAAATTTTGGTGGATTTGTTCTCTATCTTATCAAATCTAACTTGTTGCAATGCATAAAATAATTAAATAAAATAAATAAAATAAAAAAATATTTTGCATTTTGCACAATTCTATCTTATAAAGAGGTATTCCTCTACTAAACAGGTCCTTTACGTTCAGTTTATTTTCAGATACTGAAAGCTGCATTCTCAGGTAGAAAGTAATCCCATCCATGGCTACTATCAAAATACTGAATGGTGAATTTTAAAGAAGCAATACTCAGACAGAGACTTATAATCAGAAGACAATTCTCACATATAGATGTATTTGCTCATCGGTTTGGAAGTTTGAACTCGGGTATTTGACCAAAGTCATAATGTCCTTACTAGCTTTGACCTCTGGCTCCTTTGAAAATATATATATCATTCCAAGCAGGACACAAGTACACTTTTCAAACTATAAATAAATCTCACTAACATTGAGCTCAGCAAACATACATAAAGAAAATATATATTTGCATGGTTTGCTCAGAAGACAACCATTAAAACCAAAGTAAAACATCTGACAAAAGAAGATTTGAAAGATAGTTAACTAGTTTCCATTATTAAAGATACATAAATTGTTTTCCTCAATATCTATGTTCCTTGTTATTTGGGGATATCTGTTTTGATAGGTTTGAATAGGTTTGGACCCCATACACTCATTGGATTTAAATGGCTCACAGTAATTACACTATTAGGAGGTCTGTCCCTGTTGGAATAGGTGTAGCCTTGTTGGAGGAAGTATGTCTCTGTGGGAGGTGGGTCTTGAGGTCCTATGGTCAAGCTCCACCAAGTGCAGAAGTCACTCTCCTGCTGGTTGCCTAGTGAAAACAATCTCCTTCTGCCTGCCTTAGGGTCAAGATGCAGAACTCTCAGCTCCTTCTCCAGCACCATGTCTGCCTAGACTTCACCACGCTTCCTATCATGATGATAATGGACTGAAACTGCAAGCCAGCCCCAATTAAATGCTGTCCTTCATAGAAGTTGCCTTGTTCATACTGCCTCTTCACAGCAATAAAACCCTAACGGAGACAGTAGAGTTTGTTTTTATTTTCTTAAGAAATTGAATGCAATTCACTCACATACCCTCTCAAAATTTTGTTCTGAGAACCTATTTCAGAAAATAAGAATCCGAAGGGGGAAGGGATACACAGGAATAAGAAGGACACAGCAATGGGTGGGAAGCCTCTGTAATGCTCTGAGATTTTAGCCTGCAAATTTCATTGTACTAGGCCAGCAAAATCAACAAGTATACTCTAAATAGCTATATTTATGCCCACAGATAAGTATAGTACCCACTGAAGAAACTATTCTTTGCAACAGGCAGATAGCATTACAGAAATTTGTAACTGATCAAAACATAATGATGGGAAGCCCTATCCCAGTTGATACATCTACAACATAAATCCTATACTAAGGTGCAAGATCATTTCACAAAAGGGGACAAAAGACTTTTAAGAGCCAGAGGAAAAAGGAATTTGCTATAAATCTGTGCCCCTTAGAAATGTTATAAGCTACCCCCATAAAGTCTCACCAACTTAAACATGGTGAAATATGACCTGAACAAAGATGACATGCTTATATACAACCAACAGACCTCCTTACACAGATGGAGGAAAGCCTACAATGCCTCAATCTTAGACAAAAATCTAAAGGCAGCTAAAGAATGTTGAAAGACATAGAAATAACCTTCCACAAAATAAGATAAAGTTTTCCACAGAACAGATATTCATCTCTGAATAATGATGTAGTTCAACCCAAAACTCCTCCTGCTTAATAATAAAGGCTATTTTCATAATTACATATGTGGGCAAACCTAAGTCCTCATTATCTCAGAGTTAGTTTAGTTTAGCTTGATTAAGTGTCAAGGAAGCTGGCTCATGTAGCTAAATATTAACAATATACTAGAATCTCTTGTCTCCCACTCATCTTAATGAGTACTACACATAACTTTTTGATGCTTGAATTGTTTGACTGTTAATTGCTATAACAAAAAACCTGAGAAAATTAAACTAAAGGAAGAAAGGGTTTATATTGATGCATAGTTTCAAAGGTTCTAGTTTATGGTCACTTTGCATGACTGCAATAGATCATCACATTGAAATCTGTAACAGAGAATATCTGGTCACTTCATGGCAGCTAGGAAGCAAAGAAAGAGAGTGAAAAGAATTACCAGAATTCCAGCAATGCCCTCAAGGGCAGACTCTTGGTTACCTTTGCTGCCAGAAGGACCTATCTCCCGAAACTCTCACCACCTTTTAATAGTGCCACACTGGTGACAAGTCTTTGACACATGAGTCTTTAGGAACCATTTGCATACATATTAGTATACATTGATTATGCAAAATAATAGGTATCATTTTTACATTTATTTTCATACAAGGCTATAATGTGTTTTGGTCATATAAAAACCCAATACCCACTCCTGTCCCACTCCCCGTGTAGCTGATATTCCTCGTTTCAAATAGTTTATTTTCTCTCTTATTTTTATGGTTTTTTGCTTTTATTTTGTTTGGCGTGTGTATGCATATGATGTGTGTGTGTGTGTGTGTGTGTGTGTGTGTGTGTGTGTGTGTGTGTGTGTATGTTTGAATATGTGTATGTGCATGCATATGGTGTGTGTCTCAGACAGACAGACAGACAGACAGAAACAGAGAGTTGAACTAGAGTTTCTTATGAGAGCACAGTTGAAGGCTTATTTAAACAAGCATGAACAACTAATTCATGACTGCATACCTAAAAAATGTGTCTCCCATCCTAGGAACCATTAACTGATTATAAATCCTCAAGGAGAAGAGAGTCTTGTGATTCACTAATGTGGGATCATTTAAAATTTAGGCCATAACAATGCTACTTTCATGTAACCAAAATCTAGGGTTTGTGAATAAATTATAATTCCTAATTGATCACTCTAGCTGAATCTGTAGTTTAGGATAAATAATATTGATCTCAGGGTCTGGTTTGGAATATTGGTTATCACCAAGAAATATGTCCAGGAAACTCTGAGTGCCTTCATCTTCCTGTTGTCCAGTCAACAAGTTTTGGTGCCTCTACCAACTTAACCTAGTTAATATGTTATTACCCTATCATATTGTCAAATGCATTGATGCAGATAGATACAATGTGACTAACTTCGACTTATACCTACTTCTTCCATAATGATTTTTGTCCATTCAGAGAGGCATTACCCTTAATAATGTTTCCTTCCAGTCCATTTTATACATAACCAGCTTGTAGCTCAGTTGATCAATACAGAAAATATATAAAGAAAATGGCTGTTTCTAAGGTGAATGTTCTGAACAGAAGTTAGAGTCAGCACATGCATTTAAGCTTGCTCTTAAGTAGACATGACAACACAAATATAAAAGTTTTAAAATCTAACTCTACTCCATTCACAGTATTTATGAGTGGATTTTCATTCCATTCAAACAAAGTGAACTCAAACATGCAGACACGGTTAATGTATGTATAAAGGCTGGAAGAATTCTGATAAATGCAACTAGAATAAAAAAGGTGTTTTTCCAGCATCAAAAGCCTGGAGAAAAACACCAGCATTTGTGTTGTTACAATAAAACACTTAAGTTATGAGTTGCTTGATGTGAGTGCTGGAAATGGACTCTGTAGTAGACTTCTACACAGGGAGTTTATTAGGGTGACACTAGGGACCAATGCTTATACAGAAACAAGTCACTCCAAACCTGTGCCAAGGGACAAATCAAAACCAGAACATTCAGTGAAAGTCTTAAAGAATGCTGCTGCCTGGGGTGGAGGACACAGGTACTCTATCCAGACACTGCCTGCGGGCTGACCCTGTGAAAGAGATAGATTTGGCAAGGCAGGGTCTGCTCCTTTGGGTTGAGAGGAGCTACAGGAAGTGACTCTACTATGATTCCTTAATATACAACTGAAATGCCACTGTAAAAGACCTGAGAGACTCAATGAAGTGAGCAAGGACGAATTTAAATTGCATAACTGAGAGCATCCTACGGAGTGCTTTCACTGGGGGATCTGTCGTTAACGTGTTTCAATCCTTTCTTGTCTTTTCTCCCTTCTGTTTAATTCAATGATTTTCAGCCTGGAAATATTTTACAGCCTCCTTACCTCCAGGAAATAGTAGACAGTGCCTAGAGGCACATTTTGTTACCACATCTGGAAAATCATGTTAAGACACTCATAAACATACTACTGTGCATGGCACAGCACTCACCACCAACAATTACTTGGACCGAAATACTGACAATGGCAAAGTTGAAAAACCCTTGTCCAAACCCATGCTTTGGTTAATAGTTGCAGATAACACAGCTTTGTCTTCTGTGTTTTAAAGTACCCAAGGAGCTGAAGGGGTCTGCAGCCCTATAGGAGGAACAACAATATGAACTAACCAGTACCCCCAGAGCTCGTGTTTCTAGCTGCATATGTAGCAGAGGATGGCCTAATCGGCCATCATTGGAAGGAGAGGCCCTTGGTCTTGCGACAGTCATATGCCCCAGTATAGGGGAATGCCAGGGCCAGGAAGCAGGAATGGGTGGGTTGGGGAGCAGAGGGAGTGGGGAGGGTATAGAGGATATTCAAAGAGGAAACTAGAAAAGGAGATAACATTTGAAATGTATATGAAGAAAACATCTAATAAAAAAATGAAACTGAAAAAAAAAGAAACTGAAGAAAAAGAATATTGAACTGTTAGTTTCATACTGTTTCTTCACTCTGATCGTCAGTCTTTGACACATTGTGCGTCTGAGAAACTGAAGGTGAAGATTCCAGTTGAGAGTAGCAGAGATAAACCTTGATCCTAAAGCTTTTCTCTCTATTAATCTGGTCTAAGACTTGACTGTATTTTCCAATCTCTACAGTTTGAATGTCAGAGTGACAAAGGTCTTCTCGAGAGAAAAGAATGATTAAAATAAGATAAAAGTATGACTTGACTAATCTCAGGGATTATTGCTATGTAAAGAGATTTTTTTTTCCTTTGATTCACAAATGTTTAAAGAGATGGGAAATAGTGGGAACAAACCGCATGGGGAACATTTCTTAAATGAGGTAAATTAATGCCATCATGAGTGAGTGTTAAATTATAAAAGTCTAGTTGCTCAATTAGGATAAAAGCAGGCCTCTAAGGAAAGGCAGGTCTAATTAAAGTCTGCGACGTGCATTTAAAAGAAAGGCTCTCAGGAGAGTGGTGTGGTCAATACAGCAGACAGCTGAAGGCATATAAAGTCCCCTGACAGTGTACTCTCTTCCTTGGTGCCAGCATGGGTGAGGATACCTCAGGAGATTAGTCTCAAAAGCTGATGGGGTGTGGCTCTGTCACTGCTAGAGCTCTCTGTCTTCTGAGCTGTAGCTGAGAAGAGTCCAGGCCTGTAACTTCAAAGGTAGCCAGTCTTCAGAGAAATGAATGTAAAGGCATAGACCTGCTGAACTTTGAAAGAATCGATCAAACGCGTGAACTTCCACTTACTGGGTCCGTACGTGGAGACCAGTGAGGTGTTACGTCATATTCTCAAGGAAAGAGATAAGAAATCTAAGATATTATCATAGTAAAGTGTGTCAGTTGGGATGCAATCTATGTAGCTATGTTTTCAAAGCTTTAGAACAACAACAACAACAACAACAAAAGCATTGTTAACCACTTTCATGTGGTCATAGATATCTATGATATCACCCACGAATGCTCTGCTTGCTCACATTGTCTCTTTCAGTTGAATCAAAAGCAGAAGTTCCTAGACTGCATGGGAACTCCATAGAGCTATAACAGTCAGGGTTATCCTGGAGTACTACAGATTTTCCAAGGAAACACTGCAACATCTATAAACAGAAGTTCTTTGACTTGCAATGGGATTATGACTATAAACCCATCATGATTTGGATGCATTTTATGTCAAAAATGCTTCAAACAAACTTAGTCTCCCAAACATCCTATATTATAAACATCACATGACTGAACATGGCAATTTAGCCTTGAAACCGTGGAGCTGAGTAGATGCTACCCTTTCCTATCATTGTCTAGCGATATAAGACAGATCTGTATCTGGGTAAAATACAGAATTTCAAAATGTTAAGAATCAGGTGCTGGAGAGATGTCCCAGTAGTTATAAGTGCTTACTGCACCATCAGAAGAGCAAAATTCAGATCCAAACACCCACATTAGGTGGGTCCCAAAACACATGTAATTCTGGCTCCAAGAACCATCTTGCTTCTGACATCCATGGGCACCTACACACACACACACACACACACACACACACACACACACGCAAGTACACACACATATGCATGCACATACACACATGCATACTCACACATGAACATAAACATACATGTATGTATACATACATGCATTAGTATGCACACTTTATGCACACACTCAGGTCCATACACACATGCATGAACACAAATAAAATAAATTTAAAAACTAAGTAAGACTGTAATTTTGTCCAATTAGAAAGCTAAAATTACTTAGCCTAATGGTGTTCGGATGTTATCCAGGTTACACAAACTACCAGCTCAGGGTAGTCTACAACTTCAACATTAGATGACTTTCTCTTTTCCTAAAGTTTCTTGTCTTTGTCATCCCTGGGGAAAATCAGTGCTGATTGGTAAACTAAGTTATGTGTATCTCATCTGGTCTTCACACTTAAAATACTATGTGAGTCTCAAGTGGCGCATGTGTCTTCACTGGAATAATTTTGGCATTAACAAAATACTTTTTTTAAAGTGTTAAAGTTTTTGTTTTCCACATAGATATTCAAGTTTTTTTATTTGCTGAACTACAAAATTTCTTCTTTAAAAAAAATTTATTGGTTATTTGATTGATTTCCATTGCAAATGTTATCCCTCCCCCTTCCTGGTTTTTCCCTCCACAAACCCCCTATCCGATGCCCCCTATCATGTGCTTCTATGGGGGTGCTCCCCAACCTACCCCCTCCTGCCTCGCCACCCTAGCATTCCCCTACCCTGGGGCATCAAGCCTTCACAGGACCAGGGGCCTCCTCTCCCATTGATAAGGGTCTCCTCTGCTACATATGTAGCTGAAGCCATGGGTACTCTTTGGTTGGTGGTTTAGTCCCTGGAAGCTCTGGGGGGTCTGGTTTGTTGATATTTTTCTTCCTATGGGCTTGCAAACCCCTTCAGTTCCTTCAGTCCTTTCCCTAATTCCTCCATTGGGGTCCACATGGTCAGACTAATGGTTGGCTACATGTATCTGTATCTGTATTGGTCAGACTCTGGCAGAGCCTCTCAGGAGACAGCTATACCAGGCTCCTATCAGGAAGTGCTTCTTGGTATCAGCAGTAGCGTCTGGGTTTGGTGGCTGCAGATGGGATGAATCTGCAGGTGGGACAGTAAAACATATATTCTTCCTAAATTTCCACAGCTGCTTCATAAGACTAGTAGGCAACTCTTGGAACTTAGAAACATTGTGAAGATAATACAGAGGTATCAGGGATATTATGAGCTGAGAAAGTGTGAGAGCCTCTCACACAGATATCATACTCTAGAGGAAGACAAAGGCCCAAGATACAGAAGACCCATCTAACATTCGTACTGACATCTTTTCCCAATATATCTGATACAGCAGCCAGTGTTATTGGCATTAGTCAGTATCCCATTACTATAACAGAACAACAGAGATAATTAAGATAGAAAGGAAAAAAAGAATCATTTTGGATCACAGTTCTTCAAGTCCCAATCTGAGAAAAAAGCAGCCTAATTGCTTTAGGCCTCATTATCTGTAAACATAAACCAGATATTTATCAATTCTTATAACAAATATGTGCTTAAATTTCTAAATAATTATAATTAGGATAGAATTCAAATAAGAGGGCCAGAGTATACTGTTGAGCATATCACTTAATTCACAAACCAGGAAAGCAAAGAGAAAGAGGAAGAGACCAGCATCCCACACTTCCTTTAGTGTGTCCTTCAGTAACCTAAGGACTATACCACACTGTCTAAAGGTCCCACTATCTCCCAATAATGCCACCTAAGAACCCATCTTTTAGCACAGGTATCTTTAGAGGACACTTATTGAAAACATAGTGTAAACTCAACTAATATTATATCTTAAATTAACATAATAAACAAAAGTTCTATTTATATATAATTCTTGGGAAAAAGTTGCAAGTAAAATATTTTCCTGTGAATGAGCCCTAGCATAGAAAGTAGACCTTCAAAGAAGATGGCTAAGTCCCAATTCTTTTCTGTAATTAGCAGTAGAATATACACATTGTAGTTCTGGTCAGTAACTTAAATATCTGAAGAGTCAGGGCATCAGTCTCTCACTAGTGTGTCTTCAAGCCAAGGTGCTCTATGTGCCTAAACTTTATCCTTGCCCTTTGTCTATTCCTTCTCTCTCTGTAGGCTTATATTTTTTAAACCCACTTTAATAAGGGTTCTTAAGCACTTCAACCTCCTTTATAGTCCACTGACCAAAGATAAAGGAGGAAGATGGCTAATAGGACAAAAGGGACGTGAACCTGTTTAGAAGTAGATCCTCTAATCAATTCCAATCTTCATTGTCTGCAGTCCAGTCCACTAGCAAAACACCAAACATGAATCAGCCGTAGCATTTTTATCTAGAAGAAACAACAGGACTCCGCCACTTGACATGAGTCTGCCAAAATGGCAAGAAGCAGCCACAACTTATTAATTTCAGCTTTCTAAAACTGGAGTTTTATGAATGTAGAATATGTACTATATGATATCGCTATATAATATAGCATGAAATCACAGACTTTGAGATGGTAAAAGAGTTAATGCCTATTGAATAAATTGACTAGTGGATGGATAGAGAGATGATGATGATGGCTAGATAGATCATACATACATACATACATACATACAAACATACATACATACATACATGCATACATGATAGATTAGATAGATAGATAGATAGATAGATAGATAGATAGATAGATAGATAGACAGACAAATAGACTGACAGATAGATGACTGATAGATTGGTAGGTAGGAATTTAAAACACACAAACAAAAAGCAAGGATTGTTAGATTTTTTGCTGACCTTAAATTTATGAAAAATGTAATACCTTTTCAAAGTTCCCCGTGCAATGTTGGGTATGTAGAATTTCCTCATAGACATGACATATAAATAATGTATAAACCAATTCTCTAAAAATAGCTACCCAAACTCGGAGTAAATAGAAGTCAGATAGAGGGAAAATGAATCTAGGTAACTTTTTAGATGATCAATATGCTGGTTTCTGGTACCAATCTGCACCATATCCCAAATTATACTCTTAAATAATTCCAATTACCAGCATATATAAACCATTAACTCCATGGAGTTGTATTTTAGGTTCATCTGATAGCAACTGGATTAAAACACAAAAATTAGTAGGTAGACCGCTGAGGCAATAGTAGGAAATTGGTAGACTTTTATCAACACTGTTATTCTTCTCTGGTCTTTGGGGGCTGTACTGGTAAAAGACTGGCTCTATATTCACTCCAAATATCAGTAATAGAGAAAGACAAATCTTCGGTCATTTGGAGACAGCATCTCCGTATTCCTATATTGTAAAGCGTGACTTTGCAATTGAACATAACTGTCAGGAGTCAGTCTTCAGTATTATTCTGTTTCTGGGCACATATCACGGTTGACTTCCTTAGTTCTGAAGGGTTATTCTTTTATGCTGATAAAATGCAGGTCCATGTACCTAAACAATGTATATTTTGTTGAAATAATGCTGTATTATCTTTCACACGTACAAAGACATCTCCAATCTATAGATCTTTATTCCCATTGCTTAGACAGGCCACTGATCTCTTGTCTGCCCAGCAACGGCAAGAGAAATTTTCTTCCCTCTAGGAGGAGAAATCCATATTCTGTGTTTAGAACAATGATAGAGATCCCAGTAGAAAAGCGGTAACTGCTTTGTTTCTCATATGAACCACATCAAAAAGATCCATGTCTTCATTGGTAGATACCACAATTCTATTCAGCTTAAGACCTCTTGCTCACCATACAAAGGTCACCAGTGTCAAACTTAATCAAATCAATTTCTCTAGTCTGCAAAACACTCAAAATGATAGAATTCCCCTTTGTGAAAGGACCAGTGTTGCAAATGGTACAACAGCATAGGTCACCAGGTGAATATTCTTTTGTGCCCACAAACTCTTCCTCACTTTGTACAACTTAGACTTGGTGTCCACCAAGTGGTGATGTGATATGATTCTAAAAAAGAAGAAAGAGTGGCACTTTCTGTCATAGGTCACACGGCCATTACCTCTGGCACTCCTAAGACTAACATCTAATAATGATGGTTTGATCAGTTCTGACTTTGCCATTCTCCTTAGTGAAGAGCTGTATGTGGTCCTGCACTTCATCACCTCTCAGGACGTTCTGAAGTCTTTTTCTTGGGCAAACCATGGTAGGAAGACACTCTTCCATCTTGAAGGGACTTTACAAGTAAGTGTATATAAAACAAACATGCTTGTCAGTGTACCCAGTTCTTTGAGGCTGCTACATATTTCTTTCATTTGTTCTAGGGACTGAACAGCTAAAGAAAAACCCAAAATGACACTAGACAGTGATGGCTCTTGACATTCATAAGAGGAATACTATAGATTCCTTTTTATTGTCAGTGTTTTGGTTAGTTCCTTTTTATGGCTGGCTGTCTTTTTTATTTGTTTTTTTTTTTATTTTTGAGACAGGATATTACTATATAGCCAATATTGGCTTCAATCCTGTAATCCTCCTGCCTTGGTTTCCTGAATTCTGGGATATACCACCATACCTGCCTCCAATGGATGTTATAATTTTCGAATTTGAAAATATCATTCATTTTATAAAAGGTGCATTTGGAAAGAGCAAAACCTAGTCAAAAGATAGACATTAGTAAGTGATTTACCTCAACAACTAGATAACCCCAATAGTTGTTCACAGATCTGAGAGTTACAAAGTCTGTAAAATATTCTCATGTATTTTTATGTCAATATTTGCATCTATTTCTTGTTTTTAATAATAAATTCTAAAATTATTCATCATTACCTATCATTTATACTGGCATTCTTAACCTGTAGATCACAACCGCCACAGGGGCCACATATCAAATATCCTGCAGATAAGACATTTACATTACGACTCATAAAAGTAGTAAAATTATAGTTGTAAAGCAGTAACAAAATAATTATATGGTTGGAAGGGTCACTATGACATGGGGAACTATATTAAACGGTGCAGCATTAGGAAAGTTCAGGATGAGTGAGATTTCTAAGAAAATATTTTCATCTTTGAATTTTCTTTCCCATTTATAGTTTAAAAAAGAGCATGTTTATAAACAAAAATGACTAAATTACAATAAAATAAAACTATGAAAATATACAATCATTAAAAACTTTTGTATGTTATGTAATAATATGAAAATTCTATAATGTATTTAACTATAAAATGTTTACTGTCTCTATAGTTACGTTCTCCACACTTTCTGGGTCTTGTATCCTCAATAATGACAGATGAAGATACAGTCTCTGACTTTGGAAATTAAAAATGTGCAGTACACAATGCTTTGATAAAAACACCACACAATTTTAGATTGTACACCATAAAACGTAAGTTATGAAAGTCATTATTAAAAATAAAATGTCCTCACTAGTACTTCATAGACCAGAAAAGGGAAATTTCTCATGTTAAATTTCACATAATCCAACTGAAAATTTAAAAAAGTAGACAGAGGACACAAAAGAGCCATTTTTCTGAAAATTCAAGCTCCCAGTTTGAGTCACCACAGTAAGGAAGTCCTCTACCCACACACATGCGCGCACACACACACATGCATACATGCATACCTGCAGGCAAGTACAGTTATAGATAGATGATAGATAGATAGATAGATAGATAGATAGATAGATAGATAGATAGATAGATAGGTAGGTAGGTAGGTAGGTAGGTAGGTAGGTAGATAGATAGATAGATAGATAGATAGATAGATAGATAGATAGCACAACACCACTTTAGATCTCACTGTTCCTAATGCTTGGCAGAATCTCCTATTCCACTGCATATAATTCAGATTATACAAACTTATATTTAGAATCAAAACCAATTAGATATATACCTAATTTTCTTATAATTTTGACCGGTGGTAACACAAACGAACAGGTAGCTACATTGCTTATTTTTTGAAAACAGAACTATAAGAAACTTTAATTTTCTTCTTTTGTTAAACAATGTTTTGCTAAAATAATTAAGCTTTAATTTATTGAAAGAAAACCAAATCTACATACAATTTTCTACACAAATATTGCAAGCCCGTTTCTCACACCTGTTATTTGAGAACACTGAAACTGTATATGTTAAATAACCACCTGCCAAGGTAATAAAATATAAAATATAAAGTCCAGTATGATCTAAAACAAGAAGTGATCCATCCCATCACCTACCCCACCTCACATACAGCCCCCTGCCTTCACAGATGCTATACATAGAACACATCATAATGGTGCCATAGTATACCAAAAAGGTTGGCTATTGCCCTTTATAGAAAATACCTTTGAGTGTGAAAGAAAAATTGCGATATATTTTATGATCATAACTTAAGCTAAGAGTCACATTCAATCAGCTGTTTTAATCAATAACTTTTCATGATGAATATACTCTCACTATTACCATAAACTATTTGTCCACCAGCTACTGTGACTTGAGGATAAGCTGATATCCACCTAACTGTCACATGGAATTTGCTAAGATCCTTAAGGTGTTTTGTTAACTACACCTTCTCACTTATTGTGGGCCTCTTTTTATTCCCTTAGTAAATCCACGGTGAATTCAAATGACTAAAAAATAATGTGAATTAAAGATCTAGGATGTTTATTAAAACCTAAGGGAGATTGTGTTTGTTGTGTGTCATAACATGGAATATAATGAAGTCAAGATTTTTCTCCCTGGTGCTCATTTTGTGTGTTAAATGCTTTAATCATTTTGAGCACAAGCATTTGCCTTCATTATTACTGCATGGCAAGAAAGGTCTAAGGTTCTGTTTTGTGTACAATCAATGAGAACAGCAGCCTACATTTAGAAAGTGATTTGTATTCAGGCATTTCCAAAGCTCTTTGCATACAATTTCAGTTACTCTTGTCTGTTTGTTTAGTATAAGCATCTTTTATCTGACAATTTAAATGAGGTCAGAATTTTATGAACTGTACTGGTTTGCTGTATTAGATTTTAAAACACCAGGGCTGGATGTGCATGACGGGATGAAGGTAGAGAATGAGAAAGTATGCGTATGCTACATTCAGTTGAAAGTTGCATTTGTATCTCTTTGTCCTTTGATGTTACTAGAATATTTATTTCCCTTCAGTAGAGATGATTGTTCAAAGATTGCTTTAGTTATTTACTCTCCGGGAATGATAGTTTAAACAACCTTTAAGACATATTGAGCTCATTTGAATCTTAATTATGTAGTCTTAGGGAAGTTATGTTTAATCTAGAGCCGTTTTCCCCATGTTTAAGTTAGGACACCAAGACCAGCTTCATGGTTATGATATGAAATAGAACTAATGCATAGAAATCACTTTGCTTAACAGACAGTGGCTGAGAGCATAGACTCACAATAGAAAAAAATGAAAATAATGACAGGCAAAACTTTTGAATGCTTATCAAACACTCCACCACTGAGCTACACCACAAGCCTACTTATTATGTTAATACATGGTTCCTCTAAGTTTCTCAGGATGGCCTTGAACTTATTCTGTATTTTAAGCAAGTCCTGAATCCATGATCCTTCTTTAATTTCTGTCCAACAGCCTGACAGGTCTATGCCATTGGGCTGGATTTGGATTACATACTTATCTGGTTTTGCAGAGGAATTTTAATCCAGTAACATGGCTGCGCTGGCAAGGGCATCCATGGACATCAAGGACCTTCTAGGTCTATGTGATCTGGCTGGAATGCAGACTTGCCCTTAGTAAACACCTTTAATTCCAACAAATATCAACTAGTTGAAGGACAGACAAAGTAACATGTGGGAAGCCGTTGCAGAGTGGCAGTTACAGAGTGGCAGTTATAGAGTGGCAGTTTCAGAGTGGCAGTTGGCTACTGCTGGCCACCACACATACATAGGCAGTAAAGATTCTTTTGCCAAGATGAGGTTTTGAGAATTAACCAAAGTTAACCAATCAGATGAGAGACAAGTTAACCAATCAGATGAGATAGAACGCCTCTCCTAGGCCTATATAAGCAGCACCAGTTCTGGGCTTGGGGTCACTTCTCTGCAATCAAGCTCTCCCAATAAACGTGTGCGGAAGGATCCTGTTGCAGCATCGTTCTTCCTGGCCAGTCGGGCACGCGCAAGAGTAACAAACCAGAGAAAGAATTAAAAGAATGAGTTGAAGATAAAATATGCCC
This sequence comes from Mus musculus, assembly GCF_000001635.26. NCBI lineage: Eukaryota > Metazoa > Chordata > Mammalia > Rodentia > Muridae > Mus > Mus musculus. The sequence goes on from NC_000080.6 coordinate 101,192,451, forward strand.
AATTCATAGGAGAACAGCTAGGGGGATAGAGGGGGAAGGAGGACAGTTTTACTAGAATAGTTTTACAGAGAACATACACAGATGAAGACAGATCTGATCCCGAGCATGAGAGGGAGCCAGATGACTAGAACAGGTGGCCAGAGTTAGTTTGAGGCTAAGCAGAGCAATTCAGTGAGAAGCTGAAAGAAGCTAGTTTGAATCAATCAGTTTGGAGAGGAGTTTGGGCTAGAACAGCTGAGTTGCACCAGCCAAGCAGAGTTCAGAAAGATAGAAAGTGTGAGCTTATTTAGCAGTAAGCCTCTGAGACAGCAATTTTATCTAGTGAATAAAAAATACATTTACATGTTTTAATCTGATTTTCATTATAATTATTTTTTAATTATAGTCTAAAAACAAAACTAAATGAATAAACTTGGTCACTTCCACCGACACTTCCCTTCAGAGACAATAATGGATGACCTGACCCTTGATGAGACACTGTGTGATATTAGATCCTTAACTAATTGCTTCTGTATGTATCATCTGCCCATCCACTGGGGCAAAATATCTACTGATCTTTTTTTATTTTAAAAAGAATAAAGATTGGCTTCAGCTCACGATTTCAGAGGCTTTGGTGCAAGGTCTTCTGGTGTTTTCATCTTAGGTCTCAAGTGAGTCGTAATGTCAAAGGTTCAGTAGTATGGAAGGGGTTCTGGACCTCATAGTATCTGGAAAGTTGAGAAGATAACAAAGAGTCGAATAAAACCTTGATGGTGTACCCTAATGATCTGCTTCCTACAACTAGGATCCACTGCCTAAACACTGAAACAGCTTCTCACAGTGCCACAGGCTCCAAACAAGTCTTTAACACAGCACTTATAGGGATGCTTCAAGACTGTGTCACAATACTAAGGCAACCATACAAGTCCTACACAATCAGGCTCAATGTGACTTCCACAATTTTTCAGAAATGGGGGGCCAGTGTATAAAGAGAAAAATTATTTGTCATGTCTTCAAAAAGTGAAATACATTGCTCTTAAAATAGGAAAAGCATATTAAAATCGAAAATAAGCTATCTTCAGAATAAAGATAAAACCAAAGAATGAAAAAAAGACTGAACCCAGCTGTACAAGCCCTTTCCATGCACGGAATCAAAGACTTGTCATCAGAAAAAAAAAATGGCAACAGGATTGAAACTATCAACTTCACAGAATATTAATAACTGCCAGCCATGTCTGCTGCATTAGATTTTATACCTGTATTATCATTACTGACCTTGACCATACCTGTTAGGGATTTTTATTATACTCGCACTATAGGCTAGCATTTAAATAGCAGGGCAAGACTGGGTGAGTTGAGGTTTAAAACCAGGACTCATTCCAGAGCTCCTGACTTTTCCATGGAATCGCTCAGATGTTTTCTCTGAGAATTTCTCCATATCCAAAATTGGGAGCATCTTTGTCAGGCTTTTATTGCTGTGACAAAACACCATGACCAAACTAACTTGAGGAGAGAAAGGTTTATTTGGCTTACACTTCCACATCACTGTTCATAATAGAAGGAAGTCAGGACAGAAAGTCAAACATGGCAGAAACCTGGAAGCAAAAGCTGATGCAGAGGCTATGGAGGAGTTCAGCTTACTGGTTTACTTCTCATGGTTTGCTCAGCCTGCTTTCTTGTAGAACCCAAGACCACCAGTCAAGGGATGGCACCACACCCAATGGACTTGGTGGGCCCTTCATTAATAAATAATTAGAAAAATTCCCTACTTGTCTGCCTGTAACCCAATCATATGGAGATATTTTCCTAATTGATGTTCTCTCCTCTCCCTCCTGGATAACGTTAGTTAGTGTTGATATAAAACCACCCAGTACAGCAAGCATCTCAACAAACATGTTCCATTCACAAGGATGAGAATCCTAACATGCAATTTAGTTGAGAACCAGTCTTTGTTGTGCTGTTGACAGCACCTGCATAAAAAGCGTCCAAGGGTTGACTTCTTATCTGGGTGTTCTATGCACTGCATCACTTCCGTTCCATCCTATATTCCCAACCAAACTCTACCACAGATAATCATTTCCATTGCTGGAAATGAAGGCTTAGAAAACATGTAATTTGTGAAAGATCATACAGTGAATGAATGAAGGATGGGTCTGGCTCTCCTGCTAGTGCTCAGGCCTTAGAGTATCACATCCTTAATAAATAGTGGAGATTCTGGAGAAGACTTCCACATGTAGCCCTACCTTCTAGAACAGGAAGTGTCATTGAGCCAATACCACTCATGATGCCTAGAACTGTAGCCACTTAACATTTTTTTTTGAGTCAGAAACTCAAAGCATTCAAGGTATGCATCAATTAATTTAATTCATTCAATTAAATGTAAGAATCCTGGATAAAGACACTTTAATCCCCATTTTCAGATGAGAATATTGAAGAATAAGTGATACATAAATGTTTAAAGGAAAGACGGCATTAGGGTGCTTTTTAGAACATAAGGGTTAGCCTCTTTGAACATACTTCTTTGGGGGATACAGCTCAGCTGAGAGCAAATATACCCTACAAACTAGGTTCCATGGCTGCAATGTTCCATTATATGTGGACAGTGATTGATTTTGAATGATTCCAAGTGTAAAACCTCTTTTGCCTCATTAATCACTTTTCTGTATCATTTAGTGTCACCAAAATGCAATGGCTTTTCTCGGCACATTGGCACATCTGCATCTGGGGTTGTTGAGTTTGTTCATATGGTACAGTGAGCAACCACAAAATAATCATCCTGTAAGTTAAGTTTCAAAAAGTCTGCTGGAATGCCATCTATCTATCTATCTATCTATCTATCTATCTATCTATCTATCTATCTATCTATCTATCTATCTGTTATTAGCTTTGGTAACATAAGAACCATTCTAGAAATGAGAGGCAATCACCATGGGCAAAATGCATGAATCTCAGGGAGGTAGAACCCAGCCAGGGAGAAGCTTGGATCCTCAGCAAGTCAGGAGCATGTGAGACCAGGAAATGTCTGCAAGGATATGGTTAATTCCCCTGTACTGACTGTGTCTTGCACATTACTGAGGTGCAGCTCCGAGTCAGAACTCCTGGGAGACTTGGGAGTAGAAGCTGGAGCCCAGTCACATGTTTCACAGTTGGACTCCAGCAAAGCTTTGTGTGGCTTTCTCCAGGCATAGTCATTTAAACGATGTATTGCATGGGATGTTTCAAGTTCTGTTTGTAAGCTTCTTCCAGAAGCTAATGTAGAAATGGATTTTATCTGCTTTTTCTTCCCTTAATTTTTATTCCTGTAGTGTCACTTGCAATGATGTCATTGGCAATGATGGTTTTATTGTCTCTGATTTCCCAAACCTTACAACCTCTAGTTCCTTCATTGGGGTCCCCGTGCTCCATCCAATGGATAGCTGACACAATGGAGTACTACACAGCTACAAAAAACAATGAATTTATGAAATTCTTAGACAAATGGATGGATCTGGAGGATATCGACCTGAGTGAGGTAACCCAATCACAAAAAAACACATGATATGCACTCACTGATAAGTGGATATTAGCCTAGAAGCTCAGAATACCCAGGATACAATTCGAAAAACTCATGAAACTCAAGAAGAAGGAAGACCAAAGTGTGGATACTTCAATCCTTCTTAGAAGGGGGAACAAAATACCCATGGAAGGAGTTACAGAGACAAAGTGTGAAGCAGAGAGTGAAGGAATGACCAGCCAGAGACTGCCCTACCTGGGGATCCATCCCATAAATAGCCACCAAAACCAGACATTATTGTGGATGCCAACAAGAGCCTGATATAGCTGTCTCCTGAGAGGCTCTGCCAGTGTCTGACAAATACAACCTCCTATCCTTAACTTTGAACTTTCAGGGCAGTACAGGTTAATGCTGCAGTATTCCAAACTCTTGGAACAAAATATGTTTTGGGAGTTTAAAATGTTTCCACTTTAAAAGCATAATAGATCTTTATGTGGAGTGTGGGAGGTGGGGCTAGAAGAAATTTTTGAAGATCAGTAAATCTTGAATTAAAAAGTTCTCAGACTGGTATAGTCCCCACTTCCGGAGAGATACACACTGGTACAAGCAGGGCCTTCTCTTGTCTCTAGCTGCATACGTATCAAAAGATGGCCTAGTTGGCCATCACTGCAAAGAGAGGCCCATTGGACTTGCAAACTTTATATGCCCCAGTACAGGGGAACGCCAGGGCCAAAAAGGGGGAGTGGGTGGGTAGGGGAGTGGGGGGGGTGGGTATGGGGGACTTTTGGTATAGCATTGGAAATGTAAATGAGCTAAATACCTAATAAAAAATGGAAAAAAAAAAGTGTTACTCCTAGGAGGAAGTGGTTTCTCCCAGATCCCGGTGAGGACAGACACTCCAAAACAGATTCACTGCTCCGTAATATCCTAATATGAAGAAATTGATCCCAGCTTTGACAGTACCCTCCGCAGCTAATTGGACTCTTTCTTATGCCCACTTCTGGAATATAGAAGTCATGAGTGGAGGTTGCTCCCTGATAGGTGTCTTCTATGCACTGTGCCTGGTCTCTCCTTTCCTCTAATCTTCCCCTCCCCTCTCCTTCCTCCCCTCTTGTTCTTTTGCCTCCTCTCCTCTCTTCTCTCTCCTTTCCCTCTCCCCCTCCCCCTCTCTCTCTCCCTCTCTCTGTCTTTCGGTCTCTGTCTCTGTCTCTCTCTTGTGTGTGTGTGTGTGTCTATGTGTGTGTCTATGTGTGTGTCTGTGTGTGTGTGTGTGTGTGTGTGTGCGCGCGCGCGCACCCGTGGCTGCCCACTGAAGACAGAAGAGGGCATTGGATGCCCTGGAACTGGAGTTACAGATGTGAGCTGCCCCATGGGTGCTCTGAGAGCATCCTCTAGCCCTTCTGAAGGAGCTTTCTAGTTTCTGGTCTTTGCATTGGGATACTTGTGCTCTCCTATAATGAGTCGCTAACAATGTCCTTCCCTGTGAGGAAAATGAGCTGCTGCATCCTGGTCAACCCAGGCTGTCCCTGGAGAAATAGACCCATTGGCCTAATCTTTGATTCCAACTATCTGTCCACAGACTTGAGTTAAACAGGAGAAGGGCCTTGTGGAGGTCTCTAAGCATCAGGTACTAGCATGTACTCAAGTGATAGCAGTTGGTATCCTTAATCTTTCTCCGCGCCCCCCCGCCCCCCCGCCAAGTCTTTTGTCGGACTAACTTTATCCCATAGCCTTGATTCCATCCTGTGGGCATAGTAGACACAAACATAAGATTCTCGGAGTTAGGCTTTATTGGATACACTGAAGGCTAAATGAGGCCTTGGGTGCCTCTGGTCTCTTCAACTAGGGGAGAGCAAACTCCACAAGGGGTTCCCAGGGTTCAGGGCAGGAGAACACACCTGGCTTCCAGCCAGCCAGCCCTCCAAGGTCTGAGAAGTCCTGGTAGGGAAGGTAGAGTTTGGAGGTGGTGTTCCAGAGGGTCTTCGCTGCACTGGGATTAAGATGGCGACTTTCGGAGAATAGACCCTAGAGTCACAGACCTCTTTGAGACAGAAGGCCCGGCCTTTGGGGATGCAGCGACCTGTCTTGGTTCCTGAAGTAGAGACCTGGAACACTGGCTGGGTTTTGGTGATTGAAGGTCTATAGACCGGAGGCTCCGGGCCTGGAAGAGTGTGCCGGTGATTTGAACTGATTCTTGGATTGTGGATTTTTGTCGCTGGAGGGCCTCTTCCTGAGACTCTACTCCCACCGGAGTAGAGTTTTTTGGGGGCAGCAGATGCAAAGCCCTGGCCTGGCCCCGAGGCAGGCGGAGGCCGAAGCCAATTCCTATTCGGAGAGGCCCAGATTCCTGGCCCTGGACACAGGGTAGTAGTTGAGGGAAGGCAAGCAGCTGGGGTACAGTCTTGTACTTGGGGGTGGGACAAGATGGGGTGCGGATCTGGAGGCACACTAGACATATGGGGTACTCCACGACTGGGGCATGGCCGGGTGTGCCGAGCCACAGGCGCTGCAGAAACTGTATCTGCAGGTCTCGTGCAATTCTGCGGCGCCCCACATGGTCCACCAGGGCTTGGGTGAGGGTCCCTGAGTCCTTGAATTCTGCAGGGTCCACCTTGCTTGGCACACATACCCCTGCCCCCCGAGAAGACTTGATGCTTCCGGACTGAGGCCACTGCCATGTTTGCTTGTTATTCTGAATCCTTGGAGAAGGTGAGCTGGGGACCGGGGAAGTGATCTTGGGGCTTTGTAAGTCCTGAAGGCGGGAAGGGGACTGACAGGAGTGAGGAGAGGAGTGTTGTAGCTGGGAAAGAGAGGAGGAGCCGGTGAGAGGGGGAGACACACAGAGCTGATAGTTAGAGGGAGAGATGGAGTGTGGAGAGGGGAGTTTTTCACCAAAATAAGTATAGTTTTGGCCAAAGCAAGAAGAGGATCGTGGGTGACTAGAAGAGTGAGGAGGAACAAAGTCAGAATTTGAGTCCGAAGAGAAGTGAGGCCCAGGAGAGTGAGTCTGAGTCAAAGAAGAGAAGAAATAAGCCTGTGGGGGGGCAGGCAGAGGAAAGTGGGAAGAAGGGAGGGTCGGATGGGGACAAAGAGATGCTAAGTTGGGGGCAGGGGAATTCACAAACTGTGAGAGGACCTGAGGGGGACACCCTGGAGGTACTGTGTTCTGTAGCAGCACCTGGTCCTTGTTTACAGGCAACATTGCCTTGAATCCAGGAGGGAAGTGGATGGGGTGGACAAGACCAGTGGTTAGGGACCCAACAGTCAGCGTGGGAGATCTCTGAGGCCAGCTGTGGCTGGTGGTCAAGACTGCCTTCTGTGCACAGTATGGCCTCAACAGCTGCAGGCATCAGCAGCAGGCCAAGAGGACACGCAGCCTCTTCTACCTGGCTGTGGCGTGCTCAGTCCAGAGCCTGCATCTAAGCTTGGCTCCTCACGTCTCCTTAGCCATTCGCTGGAGGTGCAGTGCGTACGGAAACAGAGGATGAGGGCTGTTCCTGAGGAGCTAAGGGACAACCACAACTATCTGGATGGAATCAGGAGGAAGACACAGCCTGTAGGACCTGCGGAGGAAAAGATTTTGACAGAGGTCAAAATGTAGGGATGATTGGCCCACTCCTGGATTCTGCTTCAGGTGCTCATTTCTAGTGGGACCTCAAGACCCTCCATGTGAGGTCTTTGGCTGTTGTTCAGCAGGTAGATTGTTTGCCAAGCATTCGTGAAGTCCTTGGTATGATACCCAACACCACATAAGCATGACATGCTGGCATGAGCCTGCAATCCCAGCAGGGGTATAAGGCGCTCAAGGCTAGCCTGGGTTCCATGAGTCTGTCTCAAAACAACAGAGACTAGCATTTTGTCACCTTTGAGGTCAGAAAATATGGCAAGATGCTGTAGAGGAGGTTAGAAAAGTGACTGGAAGGAAGGAAGGAAGGACTGACGGGAAATGGGCAGCCGAAAGCAGCGAGGGCCAATGGGGAAAGGAGTGGAGAGCACTGTGAAAAGCCTTACCAGAGTGCGTTCCTTCTGCAGGTTAGAAAGACATTTCGCTAAATAGGGGACCTGGAAGAGAAAGCAGAGTCATGAAACAGTCTATCTACCTTCCTCCCGCCTCCACTTTCTGAACCCTAACCTGACTCGAACCCAGTATTCCAGTCCGAGCAGTGCCCTCAGTCCTCTTTCTGGTACACAGAGCTCTTCTGTGGCACAGAGCTCTGTCCTAATCCCAAAACACAGATTTTGTAAGCATCCTGTTTGCCTGGCATGCTGGTTCCCCTGGCCTCTTGTCACCCTCAACACCGGAGTCCTTCTCCCTCAGCCTGGCCTTGGCTGAGAAGGATTGTTAGAGCCAGTGGCAGCAACAGTAGGGCCAGCTGGTAAAAAGGCTCCAAGGGACTGAGGCTTTGCCTAAGGGGCGGCGTTGCCGCCCCAAATGGGAGCTGAGGGGCTCGTTCCCTGAAAGCAGCTCTCTCTCTGGCATCAAAAGCCTATGTCACAGAGATCAGATAATGACATCATAGATCCTGCCTTCTCCTCCCCCTCAATGTTCTGGGTGTTTCTCAGGGGCCTGCAAAGACTGTTTTAGTAAAATTTGTCAAGTAGAATTGTTTGATGTACACCCACAAATCTTACTCTGCCCTGTCTGCTCTTAAAATCTACAGCTTTCATCACTCTCCAGGAGGCAGGGCTGACTGAGCCTTCCAACTTCCTCATTGGCTCGCTGTCTGAGGGAAGTAGCTATGTTCCTTACACTTTTGTCTTTGGAATATTACTATATATTTTAATAGCTCTTTTTAAAAGAGTTTGTTTATTTAGATGTATGTCATGTGTTTGCATGTGCCCTTGAAGTCCGGAAGAGGGTTGGATCCCCTAGAGCTAGAGTTTTAGACAGTTGTGAGTTGCTCGATAATGGGTGCTGGGGTCGGAGTACCGGACCTTATCAGCAGCAAATGCTCTTAACTGCTGAGCCTCTTTTTGGCCCCTTAGCTGTTTTCTTTTTCTTTTTTTTTTTTCCTTCTTTTTTCTTTTCTTTTCTTTTCTTTCCTTTTCTTTTCTTTTCTTTTCTTTTCTTTATCAAGTGGTTTATTTGCTGTTTTATGAGAATTGGTGTTTCACCTGTGTAAATGTATGAGGGTTTCTATTGCTGTGACTACCAGGAACAAAACCCAAGTTGTGGAGGGAAGGGTTTATTGAGCTTATACTTCCAGATCATAGTCCATCACTTAGAGAAGTCAGGACAGAAACTAAAGCAGGACTGGAAAGAGGAGCTGATGCAGAGGCCATGGAGGGATGTTGCTTACTGGCTTGCTTCATATGGCTTTCTCAGCCTGCTTTCTTATAGAACCTAGGACCACCAGCCCAGGGATGGCATCACTCACCATGGGCTGGGCCCTCCCCCTATCAATCTCTAATTGAAAAAAAAAAGTTTCTTACAGCTGGATCTCATGGAAGCATTTCCTCAACTGAGGCTCCTTTCTCTCCGATGACTCTAGCTTGTGTCTAGCTTGTGTCAAGTTGACACAACAAAACCAGCCCAGTACAGAGCATCAGATCCCTTGGAACTCGAGTCACAGACTGTTGTGAGCCACCATGTGGACTCTGGGCATTGAGTCCTCTGGAAGAATGGCTGATGCTCTTAATCACTGTACCATCTCTACAGAAAGAGCTATTTTCTTAACACTGTGTGGTGTCTGTGTTCATGTGTGTGAGCTAATGCACATGTGGAGGCTTAGAGGTTGCTGTCAGATGTCTTTCTAAATCTCTTCTCCACTTTACCTTTTGCGACAGGATCTCTCACTGAGCCTGGAGCAGCCTAGCCAATGAATTCCAGTGATCTGCCAGTCTCTTCCTCCCCACTGCTGGGTTCCGGTAAAATCCAGTTTCTCTTGCTTGCAAAGCAAAAATTTTATCAATTGAGCGATTTTCTCAGACAATTTTCCAAAGTATTTTCATGTGTACTTCATAGATTGTTTATATTCAAATGTTTGGCCCATCATTTAATTGGTTTTTGTCATTGAATTTATTTTTTAAGTTTTTATGTGTATGTGTGTTTTGCTTGCATGTATATCTATGTACTGTGTTCGTGCCTGGAACCCTCAGAGGCCAGAAAAGGGCAGCAGTGCCCTTGTGACTGGATATACAGACGTTTGTGAGCTGACATGGGTGGGTCCTGGAAACTGAAGCTCAGGTCCTCTGGAAGAGCAGCTAGTGCTCCTACATACCGAGTCATCTCTCCAGTCCTTGCATTTATTCATTGTATGTGCATAGACACATGGCACACAGCACACATTTGGATGTAAAGAGGCAAGATGATCCCTCCTGCTGCCACGTAGGTCCCAGAGTCATCAAGCTTACAACAAGTGCTTTTCCCTGCTGAGCCATCTTGCTGGCCCCAGTATTTTTATTGCTTCCTTTGTGATGGCTGGAAGCATTTTCATCCCAATAATGGACCATAATAAAATTAGGGATGTGTACCCAGCATGGCTTGTGTAAAACTGGAGAGGTGGCGCTGGGGAGATGGTACAGTGCTTCTTGGACAAGCATGAAGACCTGAATTGGGATCCCTAGCTCCCACAGAAAGCTGAGCACAAAAAGGCTTCCATACAGCTCCAGGGCCCCCAGCGCTGAGTGACAGAGGCAGGTAGATCATGGAGGTTTGCCTGCCAGCCACCCGAGCTGAAATGGTGAACTCTAGGGTTAGTGAGAAACTCTCAATAAATAAGGTGGACAGCAAGAAATGAAAACCCCTGACACTGACCTCTGACCTCCACATGCACACAGGGCAAATGCATCCTCTCCTCCATATTCCCTCCCCCTGCCCCCCCCCCATACACAATAGAAGAACACTTATAAAAAGGGTACGTAGGGCTGGAGAGATGGCCCAGTGGTTAAGAGCACTGACTGCTGTTCCAGAGTTCCTGAGTTTGATTCCCAGCAACCACATGGTGGCTCACAGCCATCTGTAATGGGATCCGATGCCTGCCTGCTTCTGGTGTGTCAGATGAGAGCGACACTGTGCTCAGGTACATAAAATGAAAGTAAATCTTTAAAATTTAAAAAAGAAAAAAAAAACATATTAATTCACCTCCCTACAATAAGATACAAGTCAACACTGCTTAGCCAAAGATGTTAAAATTTCTCCAATAAAAACAGGGAATGAAATAAAGAGCACAGTGGTGACCCCAGTGCTTGGGAGATGGAAAAAGAGGCATCAGGAGTTCAAGGTCAGCCTGGCATATATGAGACCCAACCTCAAGATCTCTTTCTAAAAAGACAAATGAATGTTCTAGTATCTTGTATCATCAATTGCTACCAAAGGAGTTATTAAAGAATTTAACTCCTAGTTTTTAGAGCATTGTAACTCATAATTACGGGTAGTTGCGGTAATAATTCAGGCAAATAACTTTGGATACAAAAAATATCATTGGCATCTTTTGAGAAGGGAAATCACTGAACAAAACTTCAGACTTTTCCACACAGAAAAATGCAATACTAAAAAAGAATTGGGTTATATGCATGAATTAGAAGATTAATATTGTATTGTGTTCACAAAAGATACAAAACCACAAGAGCTCTAGAATCCAAACATTTTGAACAGAGTTTTTTCCACAAATAAACCCCTATCCCACCATTCCTAGGTCCTGGGCACTGTGCAGCCTACCCTATTTTCACACTAATGACACCTATCTGACTTTCATGATAGTGATAACCTCCACCAGGGCTATTGTTAAAGCTATATTATCTTGTTTACCTGAAAACTCTGTGATGACACCTGATGCTCATTTCTAAGAAGGAAAAGAAACCTCTAAGAGGAAAAGGTGGTATCTTTTTAAAAATATTTCCCCGTCTTGCTTTCTTGCTCCTGCTCTGTTCCTTGCTTTTGCACCCCCTCTCTCCACATTCTCCTTCCTCCTCTCACTCCACATGCTCATGGTAGGCCTCTCTTCCTCCTCCTCCTCCTCCTTTTCCTCCTCCTCCTTCTTCTTCCTCTTCTTCCTCCTCTTCCTCTTCCTCTTCCTCTTCTTCTTCTTCTTCTTCTTCTTCTTCTTCTTCTTCTTCTTCTTCTTCTTCTTCTTCTTCTTCTTCTTCTTCCTCTCTCTCTCTCTCTCTCTCTCTCTCTATATATATATATATATATATATATATAGCCTTTCCCAACCTAAACACAATATTTCCAGGCCTTTTCTTGAGTATATGTCAGTGCTACTTTTGGATTTCAATGCGCATGTCAGTTCCTGTGGGTCTTTTTAAAATACAGAATGCCTCAGTGGGGCTGGAATGGAACCATAGACACTACATCTCCAATGGGCTACCAGATGACTCTGATGCTAATAGAAAAGAGTAGCAAGGTCCTAATGTGCTTGTTAACCAGGTACCTCCGGGAGACATATGGCATTGACTAGGAGAATCTTCATCTCAACGTGGGATGTGGAGATGAGATGGTAAGGTGCTGCCTGAATCCGGTGGGTAGAGGCCATGGATGGTACTAAATCTTCTACCATGCACAAGGCAGCTGTCTCATCCAAGTCCCCGCTGATGCAGAATGTCAACACTGCTAAGGATGGGATGAGCAATCAAGTTAAGACACTAATCCACCAGAAAGATGGAATTGCATTTTATTCAAATATTCCCTGAATATTTTTATCTTTATGTGCTATGCTATACCAAAATTCGCTTCCTACTGGCCAGTATTCCTTAGTGCTAGACCAAAGCCCTAAAAATATTAATGCATTACCTGTGTTATGAATGCTTGACAGTTCCTCTTACCAAGGCCTCCTGCCTCCTCTAAATGGCTTTCTACACACTCTGTGTCACATGGTATCCATCCTCAATTTCCATTCCAGAAACTGTCCATTGATTGATCAAGGCCGATACTGTTCTTTCATTACCTTGATTGCTTCCTGTGTTGATAGAGTGCTTTACACATTGTTGAACTTTGCTCTCCTTATGTGGTGTAGCCATAATAATCATTCAAAACATTCACATGAAACATTCTATGAACATATTAAAATGATATTTATAAGATACATGCTAGACCTCCAAAAGTTGGCCTCCTGTACTTCACTCAACATAGCTCTATCTTTCCTAGTCCCTTCAATACGCACTAAACCCCAATCCAGATTGACACACAGTCTAGTCCGCATAAACCCTGAAGGTTATTTCCACAGGCATGTTTTAAGTGCAGATAAAAAATAAAGCTCAAAACTCCCATTTAGGTCCAGTGTCTCTCATTAAGTTTTCTGTGATTTTTCCAGAGCTGAGGTTCATGGACCAATGCCTACTTACCTGGCTGGCTAAGATTAAAATGAGTAATAGATCCTTTGTGCCTGCAGGACGGCTCCTAATGCATTTTTCATTAAGCTGAACTCCCACTCGGGGCCTCTTCCTGAGGTTCAGACAGAGGTAAGAGAGCTGTGAGCTGGCTTGTTTACTAGCATTTAAACAGGCTGCTCTTTTCTCACAAACCATAACAATTCTGCACTTAACGTGATTTCTGGGAAGGTGGAAACACTGTATTTAGTTTGCCATCTGTTAAGAGAAGACTGATTCATTAGGACAGATTTTCAACTGGTTCACATTTCAGAAATCTAATAATGTATCTTATGGAAAGGTTGGATAACATATTTTTACAAAAACAATCACATATATGCAAATATACGTGCATATGCATTATATATTCACACACATAAACATAGTCATGCATGTATTTACATATACCATGTTCATATGGCACTGTATTACGAATATACATGTACATAAATTACCTTTTTCACATAGAGGCACACAAATTACAGCTATAAACACATAATACTTAAACACCAATCACAAAGAGTGTATGTTCTCATAAGTACATAACCATTTCTAACACGCACGCGCACACACACACACACACCTGTAATGCAAATGCAAATGACTAGAATGAGCTAGAAGGGTCTCAGATGTTCCCATGGATCCTTATAGGATGCTTCTTTGACAACGTATTGCACAGTGATATTTCAGATCTCAGATGTCTTTCCTCCAGAGCTGAGAATGAATTCACAGCACCATATAAAATCACCCATAGTGGTGCATACTGTAAACCCAACACTGGGTGGGTAGAAATGTCAGGAGTTCAAGACTAGCCCGGGCTATGTGTGAACATATGCCCCTCAGAAAATAAAAATTAATTCTACAATTAATACATGTAGAATTTTATGCTAGAATACTTACAATTGAGTCTTCTTGAAAATAAAGTGAATATGCCTACACCCTTGCTACATGTACACCAGGAATATCAAACTCTTTTAAGGCCAGATGCTCGGATAATAGCAATAACTTCTTCACTACCAGCAGGGAAATTCTTCCATTTGCATTTCCATTACAGGGGTGTGTGTGTGTGTGTGTGTGTGTGTGTGTGTGTGTGTGTGTGTGTATGTGTTAGAAATGGTTATGTACTTATGAGAACATACACGCTTTGTGATTGGTGGTTAAGTATTATGTGTTTGTAGCTATAATGAACACACTTTCATGCAAGTCTTCTCTGAGAGTCTTTATAGCATATAATACGGTTTCATCCATCAAGCTCCTTACTTAGGTAATCCTTCCTGTAGGATAAGCAGGAAAAATCCTAGCTATCTCTAGCCTAGACCTGCTAGGACCCAAGTCATTTTCAACCATCAATCTCTGTTCAGGTTCTGTCTCAAAATCTTAACAATCATTTGTCCAGATTCCCGCTGTTATCTCTTCTCAGCTAGACCTGCTTCTGTGAATTCCTTGTCCAGACATCCCTGTAAATGCTGCAGTAGTACTGTGGGTTGCCTATTCTGTATAGATGGGCAACTAGTTAATAAAATGTGACCTTTGCCACTCAGCAAAATGCCTAAGTCTAGCCTTTGCCACTTATTGCTCCCCAGAAACTGTTCCTTGGCTGTGATTTTACCTTCATTGTAAGATGACCCTTCAAGGATGCCTCATACCACACAGAAGAGGGTAGAAAGATCACGTCCTTCTCTAGTTTTCTTGATACTGTCCAGTTGGCTCAGTGGCTTAATATGGACAAAGACCCTGGGATGAAGCAGGAGCCTCTCACTGGTACAATGTCCATCTACAGAGAAGGCAGGTTAGCCTAGCCTCTACTTGAAAAGAAATGAAGGAATGGCCTGGAGAACAATGGATCAGTGTCACCTGTGTTTTCTGTATATAAATGGACCAGCCAAGAAAAAAGTCAGGCTGAAATGCCCTAAGTAGAACTAGGCACGGGGGCTTGAAGCAGTTACAGCAGCAAATGCAAGGGAGGGGTTGCTTTAACTTTTCAAAGAAATAAATGAAGTACACTGTCCTCAATTGTCTCCTTGGAGTGCCCTCATCCACCACACCCCACCCCCACATACATTTTCTCTCACCATCCAAAGCAAGACAGTCATGTGTAGGTGACAACCTTTATTGGGGTCAGGTTGAGGATTCTGCCAGCAAATGGAAATGTCACATTTAGCCAGACCTCAGAGGAAAAAAATATATATAATTGCTGCCTCTCACAGGACACCATCAGCCAGGAAATGCCAATTCTCAAGAAGATAAACTACCAGCTTTCTCTGTCTCAGGTTTCACTGGATCCTCTTGATGCAGCAGAAGTTCTTTGAGATCAAATGAATCATAAATGGAGAGGGGGTGGTGGTGCCCTGTGTGGGACAGAAGTCTGGTCCTTGTCTCCATGGCACCACAATATTAGTCAAATGTCACTCACATCCATTCAGGGACAATGAGAAAATCTTGACATCCTACTGTGTCCATGATTCCAGGCTACAGCCTAATATTTTTTTCCCCTGTTTTTTTGCTCCTAAATTGCTCTATGCCACCTGGATGTCAGGCAGTCATTATCACTGTCTGCTCCACCCAGGACTTTCAAACAGCCTCCAGCTCCCATGGTTTTGCTTCTTCCAGTTTAAAATAGTCACGGTGCTGAGCTGCAGGTGTTTGCTCCTGCAAATCTATAAATACATCTTAAGTTTGAATGGGAAAGTTGCCACAGAATGTTTCCCTAATCTGTAAAATAAGAAATGAAGCATCGAAATAATCTGAGAGTGAGGCTCTTGTCTTGGGCCTTTTCACTTCTTTTCTTTCTTCCTTTCTTTTTTCTTTTAATTCTTCTCTTAAATATTACATCCTCCCTCCTCTCCTCCCAGTCCCTCTTTTTACCTCCCCTCTTCCCTCATCATTCTGCTTCCATTTCCCTTCAGAAAAGGACAGGCTGAAGTGAAAGTGTCTAGATATGTCATGTGATACTGAGTCACATGGTCTTTTGCTGAGGCAAGTTCCATGGAAGGACACATGGTGTTTAGAGGGAGTATAAATAGGACTCAGTGGACAGTGATGCGACTTGAATAGCTTGTTTTGCAATGTTTTGTTGATCATGTATAGAGAGCTTCCCCTGGCATCCCTACTATCCCTGGTCACTACTGCTGACTCTTGCTGGTTTAGCAGAGGCCTGGATGTTTCTGCTGGTTTGAACCACTACTGCTGATTGGTGTTCGCTATCCTGACACTACTATACTGGACTGCTGGAATCTGACAAAGATTAGAATCACCCCAAAGAGCTACTTCTAAACAGGATCACATCCCCTTGTCCTATTTACCATCTTTTCTCCCCTACCTTGGCATGGTGGACTAAAAGAGGTATCGAAGCATTTCAGAATCCTTAAAAACCTATTCCAGAACCTATATTTCAGAACCTATTAAAAGTAGGTTTTTAAAACAATCTAAGCCTATAGCAGGCCTCCCAAGGATATCTACCAAACATGGCATACCCTTATTTTATTCTATGTTATCCCTCTGCCTATCCTTTTGTCCTTCCTTCTTTCCCTCCTTCCTTCATTTTCCCCTCCCTCCATCTTTTCCTTCCTTCTTTTCTCTTTCCTCCATCCCCTCCTTCCTCTCTTCCTTCCTCCCATCCTTCCTTCCATCCTTTCTACATTTATTTCTTCTTCTGTACCTGTAGACCTACTGGGAACAAGTACTTACCCTCTCAAAATACCAATGACAGCCAAACTTTTACCTTTGTGTCCCACAGACTGAGATAGTGGAGTGCTCATTGTGTCTTCCTCTCCTGTCCCCTAGAAGGAGAAATGTTTTCCCTAACTAAACATAGATGAAGGTTGTAATGCTGATATATGAGTTGTAAGATCCTATATGATTGAAATCATGGGATATGAACCACTGGCCACCTGGATTATTTTAGCAGTCTCGTTGTGGTGAGGGTTAGTTGAGGTGACTGGAGGGAGATTGCTATGATCATTTTGTAGCCAAGGTATAAAACACCCCAGTGGAGGACTCAGGAGATAACTCTATGAGTAAAACCAGAGCAACTGGAGTTCCTTTATATGAAGCAAGTAGTAGGTAAAAAAAGATCACTGTATTTTGGTAATGTTTCATTTCAGAACCCTGTCTTGTGAAGTAACTGTGTATGACATTTTCTTGCTTTGTGTTATGTATTTGAAAAACATGATGAGATAATGAAGAAAGAGGAAGAAAAAAAAGAGGATAAATGGACAACAGATGGACAGACAGACAGGTGGATGACATACAGGTGCGTAAACAAGAAGATAGATGCAGAAAGACATTTAACTCTATCATCCAACCTTCTCCATATCAAGAGAGACAGCTTCCAGATGAACTTGGTTGGACTATAATCTCAGCGTTTGGGAACTTACGCAGGAAAAATGTAAACTTGAGGCCAGTCTTCTGTCTCAAAACAGAGAGTATCCTAAAGTCTGGGCACCAAGAGTTCTACTCTACCCTATCAGGAAGCACATTTATCATCTCATACTCAGAACCAGGGAACATAGTACCAAAATGCCACCAGGTGAAGAATTAAAAGACAGGGAGAATCCTAACCCAGTACAATGTCCCTATGAATGATTTAAGGATTTTCTTTAAAAAAAATAATTTAACAGGAAAGAAAGAGGGAGTTGGCCGTCTACTACTCCTGTTGATGAAGGGATGCATTGTAGTGTTCTGAGTGGGTGCTCTGTGAAGAGGGAAAGGACTGAGCTACAGAGGAAGGTGTGTCTCTGTTGAACTGGACCAACTTCACACACCTGTCTGAAAACACAATAAGCTACTTCAAAAAAAAACTTGATTTTTAAAAAAAGTATATAAATGAAAAGAAAGAAGCTGCTAGCTTCTTCTCCCGTCATCTCCAAGTCATTTTGATGAATAAGAAGAAAGCTGGAGGGATATGCAAAACAGGGGCAATAGTTTAAGACCAAATTCTGAATCATCGCATCCTTTATGGGCAGCCATGAATATGCAGTGTTCGTGGGAATCGTCTCCACATGCTTTCCAGACAGTAAAAAGAAAATAGAAATACATAAAGAATTTTATACATCTTAATAACCTTACTTCTGCAAAGAAAAAGGAAAACTGAACTCTCAAAAAAAAAAAAAAACCACAAGTGAGTTGTTTTAAATTTGAAACTTATGCAAACATAGCAAATGTCTGGCATCAGAAATGGAAGGTTGGTTTTAACTTCATTCTGTTTAAAGTGCCAAGGTTTTAAATTCAAAGTGATTGAAACTGTAGGCTTTATTTTGTTTGAAATTCCTGTTTGATTTTTTTTTTAAAAAAGGTGGTATATTTTAAGAGACTAATTATAAATGGCAAATTATTAAAGCAATCTGGGAATTTGCAATAGAGGACCACTGCTGTGATTAAACAAGCCTACTTCTTGGTATTCACAGCTAAGACTCAATCATGAACTCAAGACAAAGGCCCACACTGGAGCTCAAGGAGGTTTATGTGCATTTACCAGAAATAGCATGTTCCCTAAGTCACAGAGAGGACTAATCAAACAGGCTTCCTTCTTGGAGTCTGAGCACAGCTACCTGCCAGCTCTTCCGTCATTGCTGAGTTTTACTTACAGGTGTTTATGGCTGGGGCAGAATTTGTAGCAGGTGCTACTGGCTCCAAATGAAACCCCCCAGCAGTGACATTTTCTGCTTGCAGGCTCCACTGGCAAAAAGTACCTGAAACTGTGGAGTTGGTGGAGGTGGTGTTTGTTTTTAAAACAGTGTTCAGCCTGTCTTCTCAGTGGAGAGTGTAGTCAGAGGCTTATGGGAACAGCCTTCAGCCAATATGGAAGCTGGTGCATAGATTCCAGGTGATGGGTATTTGTGTGTGTGTGTGTGGATAATTCTGGATGATTTCTATTGTGTCTCCCAGAGGTCTCTAATGGAATTCAGTTCCATTTGCTGAAAGCAGTACCCCATTAGCCATCATAATTGGTTTCCTTCCTTCCTAGTCTCTTTCCACACCCTCCTGTTGGTCTTTCCTGGGATCACAGCCCAAATCTGCATGTTCTCACATTATAGTATCTGATTTCAACTTAGGAAAAAAAAATCAACCTGAGGTTATGCTGTTCCCGTATTTGAATACTAATAGAGATTTGTTTTAATATTTTATATTTCCCGCATTTTTATTATAGAAAAATTCTATTACGATACAAAAGGTAATATGCAGATAGGAATATGCATGAACTACTACTATATTCAGCTATAAAACTGAATTTCACCAACATAATGATGATCAAAATAAAAGGAAGCAAGCAAGGGGATATATGTAGGATGGTGGATGAATATAAGCTGTGGAGAGATTAAGGTGTGGGGGGTGTGTGTGTATGTGTGTGAAGGTGTGTGTGAAGGTGTGTGAGAGTGTTTCTCTCTGGCCTGGGACATTTCTATAATGGTAACCTGTCTGTTGCAAAGAAAAGTTTCCTTGAAATAAGCTATGAATTTGAAAGAGGTAAAGGGGGAGTTTGGGAAACCATGTAATTATATTGTAGTGCCAAGGAAGTGTTAGTGAACCCCAAAAGTCCAGTCAGGAGCCAATCCAGTGCAATCTCTTAAGGATCTTTATTTACAAACTCAAGCTAGGGCTTAGCCCACTGACCTGTAGGGTAGGAGGGTTTTAGTGGAGAAGAGCCCAGAATGGTTGTGGGGCAAAGTTTTAGAGAAAGTGATAATTGAGCAGTAATTGCTCCTAGCCTGGCAAGCATCTAATTGGAGAGCTACTATAGACTTTAACATATTTGGCTGGTGCTGGGAGTCAAACCATAAACTTAACTCCTGCTTCCCACACCATTGGTGGTTGTTAGGCCAAGGGCGGGCTTGTTGGGCTTGTTGGAAATGCTGGATTTGTTGGGGGAGATTAACCTGGAGACACAGGTCTTGCTGGAGTTAACCAAGAAATGAGCTAGCTTTGGGTTTGCTGTGGGGATAACTTGGAAACTGATGCTAGATAATGGCCTGTTAATTTACCTGATTTCAAACTTAGGTCAAGGTCTCTAAAATGGAGTCTGCATGTAAAAGAGTTGGTCTCTCAATATTATAATTTCAGAAATTAAAAAAAAAAAAAGAACAAATAGTATACTATCACACCTAGGTTTTTACCCTAGGATTCTGGGAATAAATGCAGGTCCTCTTCTTTGTACAACATGAACTATAATGACTGAGCTGTCTCCCCAACCCCAAATCGAGATTTGTTTTTAATTTTTTACTAATTTATTCATTTGTTTTAGGGCAGACAATGCGTTGGGGGAAGGACACAGGAGACACTGTGGGTATTGTTTCTCGTTGGCTCTTTGATCTTTGTTGTGATTCCGTAGTATATATCTACATCATCCTGATTCATGAAGCTCTGCCTTTATCTGTGTGCTCTTTGGTCTCCTACATTATTTTCCAACAGTTAGGTTTAAAATTAGCTACTTTCAAGTACCAAACAAACCCCACAGAATTATTTTCTTTACAATTTTGATTTTTATCTTAGTACAGAAACTACGTAAGCATCTTTAACCTAATGCAGCATGCCCTGATTTATTCTCTCCGATTCTCGGGTTGAATATGCCAGCCGTAATTATCCCTGAATATATTGACTTTATTGCTCACAAACGGGTGATGGTTTAACATTTTCAAAAAGGCAAATCCTGAGTGATGTTCAATTAAAGCTTCAGACTGAAATGTTTTCCAGTCTCACATATGGCCTTTGTAAAGGATTAACGTGCCAACTATTGTCTTCTAACCTTAGGATGACTTAAAAAGTCAACATCTGCATTAAGAATGGGAAATACTATTCTCTTACACATTACAAAAGGCATAGCTATAAAACAAGATTTTTTTCACTGTACTGCTGTTAAATATTTGATAAAGTGATGAAAAGAAGGAATTTCTAAAAAATTCTGTTAAAAATTCTCAAGTTGCACTTTAATTATGACAAAATAAACATAATTCATAATATAATAATTATAAGTCCCATAGCTGATGTAATTTTAAATCCCTTCATAATTAAGGTTGACAGAAGGTACTTTCTTAAAAGCATCCTTTCCTGTTCCCTCTCACAGAATTCCCTCTGTCTCCACCTATGGAGTCATTTTCTCTGCAGGGCCACTTACATTGTTATCCTTACATCTTCTCTCTCTAGAGAAGACAAAAAATAGCCTGTTCTCCATCATGTGCCCATCAGTCAGCAGGAGGCCTTCTATGCACAGCCCACCTCTGCATCAGTAGGTCTAGGGAGGGACCAAACATCTTATTTTCGTCAAGTTTCTGGTCATTGATGATGGTAATGATGTTTCTTGAAACCACACTTTGAGGACTCAGCTGTTGCAGGGTCACACTGTGAACCCTGAGATTATGTTATTTACTGAAAGTAGAAAGAAATAAAATAAAATAAAATAAAATAAAATAAATCTGTTTCTAGTTTTGTGTGGCTCAGCCCTTAGCCAAGTTAATCCCTCTGGCTGGTATACAGACCACCCCTGAGTGCACACCTTTAATTCCAAACAATGAAGGGAGGTAAAGTTAGTTTGGGAAGCATCCATGTTTGAAAGTGATGTCCAATTTGAGTGGCAGACGAAGTGATGAAACCAGAGAGATCTGACAGAATAGGTTAGGTCCAATCTTCAGGAGAGAGGGAAGGGAAGCTGGAGGCAGTTTTGCCAGGACAGTTGTACAGACACACGTTGAAGAGAAACAATGAGCCAAAAGATTAGAACATATTGCTGAAGTTAGTATGAGGCCAATCAAAGCAAAAAGTTTAAGGCCAAGAGAGAAGCCAGTTTGAGTCAGTCAGCTTGGAGAGGAGTCTGAGCCAGAGGTGCTGAGGTGAACCATTCTACTAGAGTTCAGAAAGAACTGGAAAGGGTGGGTGTATACAGCAGTAAGTTCAGAGGCTGAAAGCATTCCAGGCCTAGATTGCATTGACTGGAGTCTATAGAGGCTTCCAGGATCCAGCCTATGTTGGCAGACTGAAGCAGTAAGCCTCAGAGATGACAATTACATCAGACAAATAAAAGATACTTCTCCACTCAGCCTCCACATTTATTTTCTAACTCACCAAATGTTTTAGAACCTCCCCTCCATTTGAATGAACTTCTCCCAGTCCTCCCTTATTTGGGATTCTTTTGGGAATGTCCACAGGAAAGAAAGAATATAGCATTCCTGCAAAAGGCTCCTTTTTTTTTTTTTTTTTTTTTTTTTGCCTTTCATTTAATTTCTCCAAATAACTCTGCTAATCACTTAATTCTGTGTAACTTTTAAATAATGATTCAAGAGCTTGAACAGGCAGCTCACATCAGAAATCCAAGCATTTGGTAGGAGGCAGGAGGATTTCTGTGAGTTCAAGGCCAACTTGAGCTGCATAATAAGTTTGAGGCCACCCTTGACAAATTTGAGACCTTGTCTCTAAAAAGAAGTAAATCTGATACTGACTGAGGGACACCCCCTGTCCCTTATTGCTTTTCCCTCTGCTTTGTTGGATGTCTTTAGTTCTCCAAAGAACGCTCAAAGGTTGATGCTATATCCTTCCATTTTCTCTAGATGAATGTATTTTTGTTATCTTAGTTTTTCTCTTTTTAGGTTTCACTATGTAACTCAGCCCACCCAAAACTCATGCACCTCTCCCCCCGTAACCCTTTCCTGACTACTGAGAGTACTGGGTGTGCTGCCATAGTCCAGACTAGTGATGCAAAGATTATGACAGGATGCTCTCCAAGAGCATCATGCTTCAGTCACTGATATGTAATCTCACCTGCATCTTTCTTTCTTTCTTTCTTTCTTTCTTTCTTTCTTTCTTTCTTTCTTTCTTCCTTCCTTCCTTCCTTCCTTCCTTTATTTATTTATTTATTTATTTATTTTGGCTTTGCTCTGTGTCATGAGTTTGTTTCCTTGCTGTTCATGCACGTACCCATTATTATATTCTAAAACTTCAACACTCTCCTGACGCTCCCTGTCGATGCACTTGTAGAACATTTTACTGGTTGAGAAACTGTTTGAAGCAATTCTAACATCTGTTATTCGGTAGCAAAGCCACTCATCAGGCTGTCCTTCCACTGTTGACCCTGCAAGCATGATGTTCTCTCTACCCAAAGGTGTTGACCTGCCTCTTCAAAGTACAACCTCTCCTTTGAGATTGAGGATCTTAATACGGATTAAATTGACCTCGTTCCACAGCAATTTCAGATAAACTGCCTCTCACTCAAGATTCCATCATAACTTCAAAAATTCTTCAGCAGTCCGCACATCCCTAACATAATATTTGTAAAAGCTCTTGGTAATGGGCTGTTGTGTGTGTTGACTATTTCAACTGAATAAATTGACCTGACCCTCTATTTCCTTTGCTACTGGTGCCATATACAGACTTCTGAGCACACTTTGGGTTTACATAATTAATACTATATTTTTAATTTGATAAAGTAAACAATTTCTGTATGAATAGCCTATAGCTGTTCTATTCCATCTAATGCTGTGATTCAGGTCACAAACTATAAATGTGTTAACAGGGACACTTATACAAAAAATGCAATTTACCTGCATATGTGGTACTAATAATATTGAATATTTTTATTATTGTTTCAAAACATAATTTATGTTTTGTAGATTATAAATATAAGTATTGTTTAAAAATACAAATACCATAAAATATAATATTCTTGTTAACCAGCAAAGTATAAATTTTAGGTCAATTTATATAAACTTTAGGTGAAAACTCATGATTTAACTTAATTGGTAATTAAATTGTACAGGTTTTCTAAAAAATATAGATTTGTGTGTATATAAGGTAGGTATTGGCTGATGTAAGTAGCTACAGTGACATGGACAGATGGACAGATAACCCTATGTAATTCTAAGAGAAGGAAGGCACTGTATAAATACACAATGTACACAAGGAAATGGAACTCATCCTGGAAACATTGCAGGGGGTGTCTGTTAACTCCCAAGCTAAGGAAATAGAAGTTCATTCTGTGTAAGCCAGGGTAATGCCAGGGTGTTGAGGTGGGAGTAGGGGGCGGGTGGGGGAGCACTGTTATAGAAGCAGGGCGGGTATAGGATAGGGTATGTGTGGAGGGGAAACTGGGAAGGGTGATAACATTTGAAATGTAAATAAATAAAGATATCCAATTAAAATAATAAATTTAAATAACAAAAAAGACTGAATGAAGCTTCATCACATAATGTTTGTTGATTGAATTTATTTTTTTAGGCATGTATTTTGTGCCAGATTTTTTTCTATATCTGACATAAGAGTCTTCCCTGCCTCTATGACACACAAGGGGAAATTACCATAGCACACTATGCCTGGACCATTGCTGTAGCATCGAAAACTGGACTACAGGAGGTTGACTATGTTTATCAAATAAGAAAATGAGTATAGATTATTTCCTCCAAGGTGAAGAGAAAAAGTGTAAGAGAAAAAGAGAAGCTGTATATTTTTGTTATGTTTTAAAATACGGTAAACAAGATATGTTGTAGGTAACCTGATAAGAGTCTAATGAGAGGAATTACAAAGGAATTTTAGGAAAAGAAGAGATTGATGGGAAATGACATACTTGTTGGAGGAAAATAAATCAAAGTACAGATCTCCCGAACCAGACAGGTCCCTAGGATATAAATGAGTGTGGAACTTAACGTGCACCCATGCTTTCTCCCATATTTTCTGAGGCAGTCACTCTTTATTTCTTCCTGGTTTTTGCCCTGTAATTCATATTTACAAAACATTAAGCAACTCTGAAATCTGTGCTCCCTGTCGTCATATCCTCCCTGACTCTGCTCATCCTGCTTAGATGTTCCCTCTTCCACTCATGCCATTCCAGCATCTGTAGACAGATGCCCAGGAAACCAGAAAATCAGACAAGAGCAGTGACTTGGAAGACAAAAGCATTGATCTCCAATCCATTCACTCGTTCAGAGAACTAGACATGATATAACATGGAGGGGCACCATCAAGCAAATATATTTTGCTCCTTTAGATCTTTTAAAAATTAGTGGATTTTCAGGATGTTAACTCATGCCATGTGAGCAAAGTCTTAAGCAAGTTAAATAGAATAAAAATAAGTGCATCAACCCTATTAAATATTTTATGCTGTGATATTGTAGTATGTTATGGTTGTAGTGATAATGGCTCCATAGACACATATGTTTATATAGTTGGTCCCCTGGTGGTGAAGTTTTTTGGGAAGGATTACAAGACATGGACTTCTTGGGGCAACTATTTCACTAGAGTTGAGCCTTGAGATTCCAAAAGACCTGAGTCATTTCCAGTATGCTCTGTGTGTGTGTGTGTGTGTGTGTGTGTGTGTGTGTGTGTGTCTGTCTGTCTCATGCTTACAGATCAAGATGTGAGCTCTCAGCTATTCTTTCCACCATGTCTCTCAGCAGCCACCATGGACTCTAACCCTCTGAAGCCATAAGCTCAATTAATATTTGTATAAGTTTCATGGAGTTTTATCACAATGATAGAAAAGTCATTAATACAAAATGATACATGAAGTAAATGACACTATTAATTTCATCTGTTTTACCTCCTCCAAAAGCAGGATACCCCCCTCTTTCACATTTGTCAAGTTTCTGCAACTGGATTCCTATGTTTACACTCATTTTTGGCTCCTTCCATTGATACATTCATCAAGGCATACACCAAAAAACCAAAATGGTTTTTCTTGCTTATATTTTTTTCTTTTTAAAAACAGTGTGTATTAGTATACTAATGTGTGATTTTTCTATAAAGATGAGATATAGATATACAGATATAGATTAGATATAGATGATATAGATAAACCTATCATCTTCTATATCTTAAAGATATAGAAGATTTTATAAACTATATATATATAGTTTATATATATTAAAGATATAAAAGATTTTATAAACTATATATAAACTATGTATACTATATATTTATATAAATTATATATGTATATATATGTATATGTATATGTATATGTAAATGTATGTGTATGTGTATGTGTATGTGTATGTGTATGTGTATGTATATGTGTGTGTATATATATATATATATATATATATATATATATATATATTTATATATACACACACATATATACATACCACCAAGGGCACTAAAGACATACTAAAAAAATGAAGAAATTTAAGTCTAGCTTAGTAAGCTAGTAAATGTACTAGAAAGTCTTACAGAAATATTAAAGAGGGGTTATTTATAGGAGCATAGATAGCCCGTAGGTGACCTCATCACTGAAAAGTCTATCCCAACGTGGGCAATACACCCACAAATCTATATTCCTACAGCCCTTCTCCCAGATAGACCACTCTGCCAGTCAAGTCTCTTCCTTTCTAGTAATTAGTTACTACTTATGTAATCTTCAGGGAGGAAGGTGTTTTGTGAACTTTGAGGGTTTTCCGAGCTTCCCATTTAATTTTTGCTCCTTATGAGCCCAAGAAGGAAATATTTCCACTGAGAGGAAATAATTCTACAGCAAAGGAAAGGCTTCATATAGCCTCCATTAAGGGTATTGACTGTTACATTTTTACCTTTTACCTCCTCTGTCTGCTGCTCCATACCTAGTTGTCCCCACTACTGTGTTGTTGGCTTGTTTCTGTTTTGTCTTGTCCCTGGATTCCACTGATGGGAGGAAGCACACAACACTGTCCTTGACAATTTCAGTTTAGTTCACGCAACATGATAATTATCAGTTTCATTCCTGTCCATGAAATTAATATAATTTCCCCCTTTTTTTGGTAAACAAAACTCCATTGTACACATACCATGTTTCCTTTGCCCATTCATTCACTGCCTGAGGCCTAAGCTGATTCAATAATTTGTTTATGAATACCCACAGATATGCTCAAAACACATCTGAGAAAATCTCAAAGGATTAACAAAACATATATTTAGGTAAAAAATAATTTGGCTTATGCTTGTTTCACCCAAAATGAATGTCTACCAAGTTCATCTCAAAGAGGACTGGAGATACATCTAATCCATGAGGAAGTAGGAAAAACTGAGCCACATACTGTTATCCACGAGAAAGCTGCTGCCAAGGACTGATCACAGCTTGTCCCCTCCCTCAGTAAATATTTAGGCTGCACAAAATTAGTAAGTACAATTTTTAAAAATAAGTAAAGCTGATAGAATTTCAACATGTTAGAGATATTGAAAGGCATAGCAAAACAGATCAGTTAGACATTAGAAAAGTATATTTGAGCAGACATGGGAATTGTAACATCATAGAATGTGTCACTTCAAATCACTAGTGTTGGAATACTGGTAATAAAATTCAGAAGAAAATAAAATAATGATTAGCCACTTTGTTTACATCAATAAAAACATTTCAGATGGCATTACAGGCTTCACATTAGATTAAACATGTAGAATATGTTAATAATATTGATATAGAAAAGATAGGAGGGACTACTTAAAAGAGACATGAGACCAGGAATAATAGCCATCATTATGATGTGGGTGTATGTTCAAGGATTAAACATGAAAGCTAAAATGGTTTGCTTTACAATATACATAGAATCAAAAGGAGATCATCAGTCATAAGTGATGTCATCGTTTCTTGAATTCAAGGATAAAGAGAGGAAACATAAAAAGAATCTAACTCAAGCAGTAAAGTCGTTTCCCAAAGGCGTGAATATATTACATTCATGATTCCATAAAACAGTAACCAAATTGACTATACAATTAAACTACAAAATAACTGCAAAATTTGAAGCATTGAAATATTATAGACACTTAGAGCATGATGCAATAAAAGTAGAAAAAGTTGTGAACATATAAATGTAAAGCCTCAATCAAAAAAAAAAAAAAACTTTCAGGAAACAAAATCAAAATCTTCTAAATAGTTTCTGTGCTAAAGAGGAAATTCAAGCTTTAGTTATAGACAATATAACTGACAAATCTTAGTTATAGACAAAAAATCTGACAAATTAAAAAAAAAACAAGCTTGGGCTTTTGTGTTGTGAAGTGGTAAAATTAATTATAAGAAGCTAGGAATGAAAAGGAAAAGGTTGGATTCAGAGAACCCCTTGCAGAGTAAGAAAAATAAGATTTCCAGGATCCCCCCCCCCCAAGGATGGTCAAGAAAGCCCACCCTCGTGTCTTTTCTTGATCTCTCAAAAAGTATTAAAGTTGGGGAAGGAGCTTGCCAGATGCTTCCTACAGTATAGAAAGCACAGTCAGGACAAGCCATCCAATAAGGCATATGTGACAAACTGCATTTCAGATAAACACTTCCAGTTACGTGCATTGTCAGAAGCTAATACTGTAGTGTGATCGACACTTATCTTTCTGTGACACATGAGCCATGATCTTTATTCATTCTTTTCCAAAACAGGCAGACACTCACGTGTCAAACATGTCAATCAAGAAGAGAGGTTATGTAAAATCTAAGACTGACACTTAGTCAAGAAAAATGTAACCTCTGATCTCTCTCACTCTTCCCCTCTCTCCTTCCCATGCTCCCTCCATCTCTATCTCTCTCTCTCCTCTCTTCTTTCTCCCTCTTCTCCATGTGTACAGAACATTAAGCAGACAATAGAGCGTAAGCATGTGTTTGCTGGCTTAAACCTCTCCTCTGCTCAGGAGGCTAAGGAAGGAAGATAGAGTTCAAGTTCAGCTTTGGGAATAGAAACTTCTTATTGAAACCGAAAGCTTATTACATAGAGTAAAATTAAATTAATGTACTTTATATTTGGCTGGACATGATGATTTGTGCTTTTAATTCCAGTACTCAAGAAGCAGAGGCATGTGTATTTCTATGAGTTTGAAGCCACCCTGGCCTACTAAGACAATTTCTGACCAGCCAAGGCTACACAGTGAAACCCTGACTCAAACTAGCAAACAAAAGGTTAAGGACAAGAGTAACGTTTTCCAAGAAGTATGATGTTAGTGATGTTGTAGAATAGAAACCATAAGCCAAAATAAAACCAATTAGAAATGTGAATAATTAATATATAATAACCAAAAGTACAAATGTGAGAGATGAAATATATTGCAGAATCAATTAATAATTTATAAAAGGACAAGAAACTGAAGTCTCTTCTGTGCCTTTACATTTCAGATTCAACTATAGTTACAAATTCTTGTGGTTCAGGGAATAATCTCTCAATTGTCCCCAGAGTAAAGTGATACTGATTTCTGGCTTAAAGGGGCACTGATTTGTGGAATGTTATGAATTTAAAGGGGGATTTATGTTGCATAGTTATTAAGAAAGTAATGACTTACCCTTCTCTAGAGTTTCAAATGAAAGTAGTAAAAGTAGTGCATTTGAAAGATTTTTCCAAACCAGAGGCTTGGATGCAACCAATCCATCTTCTGGGATAACAGCATATGGGTACCCATGCTGAAGGGGGGCTCTCTCTTCATTTTCCACAGGATTTTCAGTGGCTTGTGACCCAAGAAGCCACAGAACATGGGAGTGACATATTTCACTTCCCATACTCCACAACCCACTCCTCTCATCTTTCAACTACAGTTATTGGGAACACACAAGTCATTGATTGTGATGATAATGAAAAAAGAAAACCACAGGCAAAAGAGGCCATGTAATATGAAGAAAATAATCTTCTCCTTCCAATGGGATGTCCTTCCTATAGAATATCCAGGGGAGGAAGTTTCCTCTTTTCTTGCTCTAACACAAACAACACCCTCTGCCCATCCATTCCAAGCTTAGGCTGGTGAAATTCTAACCTCCAGTGTGATGGGAGAAAGAGGCAAAGCTTCTAACGAGTTAAGTATGTCATAAAGACAGGGAACTGACAAATGGAATTAACAGCTTTATGAAAAAGAGATTGTAGTCCCTACTATGTGGACCTACATTGAGAAGATCATCAAGGACCAGCTAGGAAGCAGACCTCGCAAGACACAGACTCGTCCAGAATCTTGACTTTAGACACCCCAGCCTCTAGTACTGGGTGAAACAAATTTTGTTTATTTGAGCTACTCCACAGTACTTTCTTAGAGTTAACCAAACTAAAACATTTAAAATTAAACATACAATTTTCAAAACTAATCAGTATCATTTCAAAGCATGGCCGCATCGAGGCAAAGTTTCTAGTCGACGTTCATATGAAACCCTGAGTGTTTGCTAAACCTCTCGATGTTTTCTGAAAACCTCATTTAATCTCTGCGTTAGTCTCATTGCGGTATGTTTACCATATCTCTTCCTGCATATGAGGTAAATGTAAAGTGAACACTGCTAAGTGTCATGCCCCGTGCCAGCAATAATCATAAAAATATATTAGCACGACCTAGTGCCAAAACTAGTTTCCATAAACAGTGAACTGCACGATTTGAGCTGAGGTGGAAGGCAGAGGCAGGGCACACAGCTGAGGGATATTTAAACTTTCCCGCCCACGGGGAGCTCTAAGGCAGATGTGGAACCTGAGAAGAGTTCATCATAGAACTCTGTGCTGTGCAGGGAGAAGTCTGTTCCTCCACTAATCTTATTCACAGCTGGAACAGTAACTGTGAGTGCCAACGAAACTGTGGGCCATGTAAGAACAGTAGTGTCAGACAGGTACCGTGGCGTCTGCCTACGTAATCCCAGCATTTGCGAAGCTCTAGCAGAATAATCTGGACCTAGCCTGGGGTACAAGAGTAACACCCATCCCCAAAGTAAACAAAGTAGAATATTTCTTTTAAAAATTAGTAGCATATAAGAGAGAAAAGTAAAGATTCACTTAGATTCCAAAATTAGTCAGTAAAATTTTGCTACCTACTAGAGTATTCAGAAGGAAGCGGGAAGGGGGAATTTTCTAATTTTGAGGTTCTGAGTTAATGTATATAGGCTTTAGTTTTTTCCTTCAGAATATTATGGTGATGATGATGATGATGATGATGGAGGTGGTGGTGATTATACTGAGTGAAATATATAAAGTCATTTTATACAGATATATAATGTTCTTTGAAACATATTTTCTGCCCCATACTCCTTTGCTCTCCCCTTTCTCACCTCTCTTGACACCCTGTTTCCCTGAGCAGTTAGTACTACTCTCAGGCAATATACACACATACAGAATTTTGTGCAGCTATACAAAATTTATAATGCACAAATGAGAAAAAAATCACAAAATCTTTGTCTTCTTGAGACTGGCTTAAAGTGCTTAATCTAATTATGTCCATGTGCATTAATTTTTCCACAAATGACATTAAGTCAATTATTCTTTATGTCCCACCCCCAGGAAGTTCCACTGCGTGGAACCACACTTTCTCAATATTTGTTTCTTAGATAAGTTCCAGTACTATTGGCATTCACAACTGATTCGGACTGGCTGAGCAGATAACTTTTCCATTAGATTTTGAATGGGGGTTGGGTAATCAGCACATCTCTACAATTGTGGTGTCAGGTCACATGCCTCCTCAGGGGACTGTGCTGCCTACACGTTCCCTCTTCCTATGCAACTAAGCCCACAGTGTAGCTGCTGTGACATGCTAACTCAGTCTTGGACTTTCTCAACATTACTAGTAAGCAGAGAAGGAAACAGCTTGGGTCCTGGAATGCTCAGACTCATTTCAGTTCAGCTGAGACATCTGGGGCACACACACACACTGTGATCTCATACACCCAAGTGAACAGCTTCGTGCATCAGCAGATTCCCATACTGAACGTTGGACCTTCACCCTTGGATCCAAGGGAACACAATAGCAATCGCTTGAGCTTCTACTGGAGACATCTACCTCAAACCCAAACGCTCTTTGACAAATACACTGCTGAGACCCAGAACGAAAACGTCTCTATGACCTCCAGCTACATGAACCTCCACAGGACTTCTCTATAGCATTCTCTATTTCTCCTCTAGAAAACAAGAACATAGTAGTCATTCCATTAGTTCAGTGTATACCATAAGCCTTGACTTGGCTGGTACTCAGTATTTTACATACTTACCTCAACAGCTTAAAGGCGACTCTTCAGCAACATAATATGTCTCCGGCATGGCCAACCTTTTGCTATTATGATACACTGTCATCTAAAAAGTTCGTACTGGAGCAATGCTCGATTGAGTTACCAAAATACATGACTGCAAAAGAATCTTGCTATAAGTAAATTTACATATTCATTTGGGGTCAGATTAGCCAACATTCTAAACCATGTTCAGCTTGCTTGGATGTGTGTGTGTGTGTGTGTGTGTGTGTGTGTGTGTATAACTGAGATGCATGTAGCAGGATGGGTCACTGTACTGAAAATCCATTAAAATGCCAATAACCATATACCTACAAATATCATAGCTCTTACTTCACAAAAACAGGGAAGACAGCATGAAGAAGCCTACCATTTGCAGCTTCTGTTCACTCATTAAAACTCTCTCTTCAAAGGACAACCATTTACAATTTGGAATTCCAAATAAGCTAAAACTATGTACGGAAGTAGATCTTTCCTAATCAGTAAGGCTTCATATTCCTTCTTCCAAGACGTGTAAGACTCTGTGTTCCTTACATCAAGCAAATAAGCAGAAGCTGTGCCTCTTAACTATGGAGGAGCTAAAATACATTGCATTTCTTGTCATTACAAGAGAGCAAATTTAAAGGAAAACATGCTTTGCACAGTCCAAAGGGATAAGCATGAAAGTAATGATACAGATTAATGAGACGTAAGCCTACACTCTTTATCTGTCATAGCATTTTCCTCCGGTAGGGACAATTTCATTTGCCTTTTAAATTAATAGAAAAACAGCATTTTTTTTCCTTGGCAAGAAGGAAATTGTTTTTATATTATTTACCTAGACTGCATCTGTGTTTCTACCAAGAACAGTCAATACATTTCTGGAGCAAGGCATGTTTCTGTGATAATGTGAGTAATGCTTCTTGTACACTCTGGAGAGCCTTAGAATGCTTCCCAAATGCTGCTATTGAACGCAGGCAAGGTTATTAAGGACATGGAATGAAGATAAAGGTGCTCTCGGCATTTGTCACTCGATTATCAGTAGTAGAATGTAACTGGGTGTCTTCCAGAACAACAGCCATCAGAAGGCAAAGGCCAGGACTCTTCCAAGCATTTGGAGGACAGTCTGGCTCCACCCTACACCTGCAAGATGCATACTTCAGTCTGATTTCCTCAGGAATGCCCCCAGCATCAGCAACCCACCTTGGATGACACCTGACACCAGCAACACTAGCTTAATTTTCATCTACCTCAAAAATTTCCTACTGGAGCCATTACAGCAGCTGCTAACATTATGTTCTGAGCTACCTAACTGGACAAATGCCTTATAAGGAGCCCATAGCTGATTGGTTATTTCTTACACATGCTACTTCCCAGTCCAGCCAACTCAGAGAACTGCTTTGAGCAAATCTCTGGTCTCTCAGATCCCTTCCCACTGCATGGTGATCCTAACACTCATTCTTTAAATAATGACTTATTCATTCAAGGGATATTTTCTGGGTTATTTGGCTGTGCCTGCCTGTAGTAGCTGACACTCTTGTGTGAGAAGGAAGGAAACATACCAGTAAGGGAGGGGGAAATTACCAGTATCATGTTATAATGGGCTATGGGAAAGTGGTTCCAGTTCCTCCCCAGTACCCCTTAGACCCCTGGCATCATCAGCTTCACTTATGCATACGTTATAACCTCCAAATACATTGTTGCTATTATCACTTTGAGCCATAGCTTTTAGATTAAAAAAAAAAAAAGATGCAGAGCCAGGGAACCAATGTGTAAAGATCTTGCTGTCCAAGTGTGAAGTTACTAGAAGCCTGTGGCAATGCACTCCTGCAATCCCACCACCAGGAAGTAAGGACAGGGGATCCCAGATGCTCACTGGCCATCAGCTATAACTCAGTGAGCACCATCTGTCAGGCAATGTCTCAAAAAACAAGGTAGAGAGCAACAGAAAGAGACAGACATTTCATGTCCCATACAACCATCACCACCACTGCAACAAATAATAGTAATAAAAACAATTATTATTTTATATATTATATGAATTTTATTTATATATATTTAATATATATTTACATACATGATAAATATATAAGTGATATATATAAATTAATGTTATATAATACATTACATAATTATATATTTTGTAATTATGATATAATGCCTAATAATTTTAATTATTAGATTTTACATTGTAATTATAATTATTCTATAATATATAATGGTTATTACTATTATTAGAACATATGCTATTTAACTTAAACTTATTCCTTCTTTCTTGTTATTTTCTTGTTCTCATGAGAGCTTCATTAGTGTACGTTTATATCTATAAAGCTTCATTTCTGAAGAAAACAATGTTTCTTACAATGATGCAAAGTCATTGGTGAAAGTCCAGTTTTACTTTGTGTAATAAAGTGTTTTCATATCATCCCTTGCTTTTATTCACAGGTTTGGGTTTTTGTTTTGTTTGTTTGTTTGTTTGTTTGTTTGTTTACTTTGCCTTTGATAAGCTGGAAAAGTATATATCCTGCCCAGTGGTCATGATTTTAATGTCCACATTGACGTCCAAATATTTATATGAGCTTTGGGATCATCCAGCCTCTGTCCCTTCAAATACACTCTACTCTACAGCCTCCCTGTTCTCTGGTGACGCCATGCTGTGCACTGTCCTGTGTGGCAGTCCCACACTTCAGACATACTCAGTCCCATCATTTTCCATTTCTTTGAAATCTTTGCATTTAGATTTTAGAACTTTCTACTGGTACAGTTTTAAACATGTAATATTTCTCATAGAAATGTGCTCATGAGGCCATCAAAGGCATTCTTTATTTTTGTTGCAATTGCTAGAATTATTTTTTTTACAATTTCCATCTCTCCGTTTATATCACCCATCTGTTCTTACATGGTGTCACCATTTTCCATTAGAACCCTTAGCATGGTAATCACTTATTTTAATTTTCTGGTATGATAATTCCAAAACCTCTGCCATATGTAAATCCAGTTCTGGGATAAGTCTTTCAGAGTATGATTCCTGGCTTTCCTCGTACTTTGTCATTTCTATGGAAAGTCGAAAGCCAGACATGCTATCTCAAGTGACAGGAACTGGGGACCTAAGTCTTCAGCTTACTGATATGTAAGTCTTTATACATATCAGGTTGTGTATTGAGTGTTTTGCTATTTAAAGCCACTGTAGGTGTCAGTTGCTACACCACCTCTTGAGTTGCATTTCTCAACCTGTGGGTCCCAACCATCAGAAAACACATATTTCCAGTGGTCTTAGGAGTTGAGACTCTGCTCAGTAGCAACAGTTCTGAAGTTGCAGCAAGATAATTTTATGACTGGGGCACACCAGAACATGAGGAACTGTACTGAAAGATCACAGCACTGGGGGACTCGCTTTCTCTATTTTCTATTTTGCTTTGGATTCCCTAGAGGGTGCTTCTTACATAGAATTGTGTTTTGCAGTTGTGTGTGAGTCTCATCCCCTCCATGTGTAAGAACCCTGTCGATGGGGTACTGAGGTGTGCTGATGCAGGGAGTTGGGTGTTAGGCCTTAGTCTTTAAGTAAGCCTGAGCCCTTCAGCTGTAACACTCCATCTTTTTTCCTTTTTTTTTTTTCTCTTTGTCTTTCTTGGGCGAAACAAGGGGACTGCCCTGAGCTAGAATTGGACATGTTCTCTCTCATGTGGCCTGGTTAGTGTCTGACTAAACCACACTGGTTAGACACTGGTCAGGTGGTATCTGATGGCAGCCCTTGTTAGTCGGATCACACTCTAGGTTTTAAAATGCTTGTGTTTCACCTTCTTCATGTCAGTCACTGAGGGATTTTCTTTCACCTTAATCCTGAGCTCCTTGTCAGTTCTTGGGGTCAAATGCAAGACAGAGGAAAGTTCTTCCCTGAAGTCAGGACTCCTAGAGAGAGGTTGGTTTGTTTGTTTGTTTGTAGACTCTCCTACATGAATATTGAACATACACCAGTCCCACCCCTTTCCCTCCAACTCTCTCCAT
Source organism: Mus musculus (assembly GCF_000001635.26). Taxonomy (NCBI): domain Eukaryota; kingdom Metazoa; phylum Chordata; class Mammalia; order Rodentia; family Muridae; genus Mus; species Mus musculus. The sequence goes on from NC_000080.6 coordinate 101,228,096, forward strand.
ATCCTCTCCCAAATTCATGATCACTTCTTTAACTATTCATGTATATTCCCTTCTGAGTGCATTTAGCATTGCACATGTGTACATTCCAGGACTCTCCATTTGGGGTTGGGCAGCCTGTGCTGGAACCCATCCCTTGGAGACTAATTCTGCATCTCCCAGAAGCCATCGTTGCCCTGTCTCCCACAGATATTCAACCACTCTTTACATGTTTCTACAGGTGCAACATCAGCTCCAATCTTACTTGACTCTCCAGTTTGCACAGGGGCAGTTTGCTCTGTGACCATGCTTGTCTCATGGACTTTGGAAGAGGTCTTCATTTTCAGTTTAGCATCGTTCTTGTGAGAACAAGATTAGCAACTTGCAAGGATTTTTGCCTGTCAGTTGAGAAACATCTCCTCTTTGGCCTCATGTACCTGAAGTGACAAGTGAGTCAAATAAATTCTAAAAGACATAGCCTATTGAAAGAGAGCATTACCTGTTAACAACAACAACAACAAAATCACTTCTTATATAAACAGTTAAAATATTTTCCTGGTTAGTAGTAAATGAAGTAATAATATAAAAGTCAACCCTGTTTTTAATTTGTGGAATTACTGTAGAGCACTTAAATAGATGTTGTAAAAAAAATACAATGTGCATAGGAGAACAACACTACAAGGAAGCAAAACATCTCAGAGGACGAGACAGAGAGATAACAGAGATATAGAGAGTAAGTAGTAAAAGTAAGAGTGAGTCAGGTCCTGGTATGAGCTACATTCATGCAATGTCCTTTAGACTTTCATATTCATGACTATGGACAAAACATGAGCTGAAGTTAATAATTTTCTTATCATTATACTACATTTCTCAAATGTATGTGTGTGATAGGATTTTCCTTAACATAATGAGATACCAGAAACCTATCTTCAGTGACAGGTGAAAAAAATTGAGGGTTTAATATCCTCAGCAAACTAATTATAGGTCATGAGATTACAGGTAATTTAGAGAAGCTACAAAATCCAACATCTCTATTTCCACTATCACATGCACAGAAACCCTAACGACAATGCTGTCATTCTCCTTTGTGAGACCAAGGCAGGATGGCAGCCACTAAATAATGCATAAGCTAACGACATTCATGCTCATATCCCTTTTCAAAAAATGGTGAAGTGTCTCTTTTATAGTCCACAAAGAATTGAAATCATATGGTGAATCCTGATAATTGCTTTCAGCAGGAGCTCTTGGCACCAGCTCCAGGTTCCTCAGCTCACTCATGTCGGGAACAGAGACTGTCCCTGAATATAGATGACTACAGCACCCAGGGAGCATCCCAGCTGCAGAGCTTTCCCGAGGCTGTAAGGATCCAGGCCAGCTAGAAATCCTGCCTCAGCTTCTTTCTAAAAATTAGCCTTTCCCTATCACATCATTTCTTTACTATTAAGTCACACTAATAACTTTCACAAATCAATAATATTCAAAGAAAGGCAAGGCTCTTTCCTCCACCTCACTATATATATATGGTATCCCAAAATAACTACATCAAAAACATAGTAGAAGATAGAATCTAAGACTGCATCAATAGTAACTCTTAATTATTGGACCACACAGAGATCCAAAGACATTCCAATTTTATAGAGTCTAGTCCTAGAAGAACTACAGATGATAATGGACTAGTGGAAAGAAACATCTATTCAAGCACACTGTCTTATTTTCTGCCCCCTACAATCACTTTCTTTGGGTCTTTCTAAACTTTTAGCTTTCAAGATAGATTCTTTTAACATCTCAACGTGCTCTGCTTAATGACTGAAGCAATAGCTTAATTGGCAAAGTGCCATTTACAAAGGCATGTGTACCTGAATTGGGATCTCTAACACCCATGGAAAAGCCAGGTTTTGTGGAATTGCACCTACATTACAACCCACTCAGATATAGGGATCACTAGGGATAAATAGCCAACTAGCCTAGCCAATCAGAAAGCTGTGGGTTAAATAAAAGATTCTGTCTAGAACAAGAAGGGGCAAAGTGATCAAATGATCTAATGTAGACTTATGGCACATACAAATCCAAGAAAACACATGTATGCATGTGTACACACATACACACACACAAACACACACAAAACTGATCCCAAAATTTGTCTCAACTCTGAATATCTATGCCCCAAATGCAATGACACCCACATTCATAAAAGAAACTTAAAGATCAAAACACATATTGAACCTCACACAATAATTGCAGGAGACTTCAACACCCTACTGTCACCAAGGGGCAGGTCATTGAAACAGAGACTAATCAGAGACACAGTGAAACTAAGAGAAGTTATGACCTAAATGGATTTAACAGATATCAACAGAATATTTGGCCCCAAAACAAGGGAATATACCTTCTTTTCAGCACCTTATAGAACCTTCTCCAAAATTGACCATATAATTGGACATAAAACAAGCCTCAACAGATACAAGAAAATTAAAATAATGCCATGCATTCACTCAGATCACCCCAGAATAAGGCTGGACTTCAAAAAGACAAGAAAAACAAAAGAAATCCCACATAGTAATGGAAACTGAACAATTCTACTCAATGATAACTTGGTCAGGGAAGAAATAAAGGAAGAAATCAAAGAGTTTATAGAATTCAATGAAAATGAAGACTCGTCATACCCAAACGTGTGGGATACAATGAAAGCAATGTTAAGAGGAAAATCAATAGCATGAAGTGCCTTCATAAAGAAATTGGAGCGATCCCATATAAGCACCTTAACAACACACCTGAAAGCTTTAGAACAGAAAGATGCAAACACACCCAAGAGGAGTAGATGGCAGGAAATAAACAAACTCAAGACTGAAATCAACCAGGTAGAAACAAAGAGAATGATAGGAAGAATCAACAAAAATCAAGAGCAGTTTCTTTGAGAAAAAAATCAACAATATAGATAAGATCTTAGCCAAACTAACTAAAGGGCACAGAGACAGTATATAAATTAACAAAATAAGAAATGAAAAGGGAGATATAACAGAAACTGAGGGAATTTTAAAAATCATCAGAAACTACCATAAAAGCCTATACTCTACAAAACTCGAAAAATTAGATGAAATGGATGGTTTTCTAGACAGATACCATTTACCAAAGTTAAATCAAGAGCAGGTCTAAACAATTCCATAACCCCTAGGGAAATAGAAATAGTCATTAAAAACCTCCCAAACAAAAAACCCCAGGGCCAGATGGTTTTAGTGCAGAATTCTACCAGACCTTCAAAGAAGAGCTAATATCAATACTCCTTAAACTAGTCCACAAAACAGAAACAGAATGAATGCTACCTAATTCATTCTATGAAGCCACAGTTACTCTGATGCCTAAATGACACAAAGACCCAACAAAGAGAACTCCAGACCAATTTCACTTATGAATATCGATGCAAAAATACTCAAAAAAATTCTCACAAATCGAAGCCAAGAACACATCAAAACCATCAAGTAGGCTTCATCACAGGAATGTAGGGATTTTTCAGTATGTAAAAATCTATCAATGTAATGCACAATATAAACAAGTCACATGACCATCTCATTTAGCTTCAAAAGCCTTTAACACAACACCTCTTCATGTGAAGTCTTAGAGAGATCAGAAATTCATGACACATACTTAACATAATAAAAGCAATATATATCAAGCCAACAGCCAACATCAAATTAATTAAATGGAGAAAACCCCACTAAAGAATCCTACAAGCAATCCTATTAAAATCAGGGACAAGACAAGGTTACCCACTCTCTCCCTATCCAATAGAGTACTCAAAGTTCCAACTAGAGCAATTAGACAACAAAACGAGGTCAAGGGGCTACAAATTGGAAAGAAAAAATTTAAAGTCTCAGTATGTGCCAATAATATGATAATATACATAAACCACCCCCAAAGTCCCACCAGAGAACCAGTTCAGCAAAGTGGCTGGATATAAAATTAACTCAGTAGCCTCCCTTTACACAAATGATAAACAGGTTGAGAAAGAAATTAGGGAAATAATATACTTCACAACCGCCACAAATAGTATAAAATATCTCGGTGTAACTCTTAACAAGCAAGTGAAAGATCTATATGACAAGAACTTCCAATCTCTAAAGAGAGAAATCAAAGAAGACCTCAGAAGATGGAAAAATCTGATCTCCCATGCTCATGGATTATAGGATTAACATGTGAAAATGGCTATCTTACCAAAAGCAATTGACAGATTCAATGCAATTTCCATCAAGATTCCAACCAAAACTCTCCAAGACACAATCAATAGGACAAATTGGCAGCCTATAGATTGGGAAAAATCTTCCCTAACCCTACATTTTATGGATGCCTGCCTGATCCTGGATGTCCTTAGTCCTGGAGAGACTTGAAGCCCCAGGGAAGGAGGAGGCCTATCGGGGTGGTGGTGCAGGATGAGGAATGGGATGAGAAACTGTGGGAGGGAGACCAGAGAGGGCAATGATTGGAATGTAAATAAATAAAATAATTTTTAAAAAATGTACTTTCTGTCCTTTACTAAAAATCAATGGTCTGTGGTCATAAAATGCTGATTCATGGAATAATCAAAAGGGAACCTGGTTAAATTATTGAATTGATATGTAAATAAAAGACTGCTTTGTTCTTCAAGAGCAGAGCTCTCTACAGGAGATATCTGGAGAGCTGTCTCAAGAAGAGCGAGAAGAGCACAAGGCTTGCACCCTACCTCACTGACTCCAAGTTGTTTCTTTTGCTGCTCCCAAACACCCCTTCCTCAGAATCCGTCTTCAAGCCAAGGCTGGGACTTGGAACATCTTCCTAATCACCCACCAGAGTTCAGTGTTTTATCTCATGGCCCTAGATGCTTGCATAGCTAAAATACTGATCTTCTGATCACATTCATATGTGTGCCTGATTCTCTCTCTCTCTCTCTCTCTCTCTCTCTCTCTCTCTCTCTCTCTCTCTCTCTCTCTCCTCACACAATCAAAACATTAGACTTACTTTGTGTATGATGAAAACAGGCACAAAGTGCAAAAGGTTTTCATAACAGAAAATTCATGTTCTGAGCCCTATTCTTCTCTGACACTGACCGACATTTGAGCTTCAGCCATGGCACACTCTGCAGTAGTTGTGATGTATGAGTAATGAAGTATGTTATGAAATTGCTTCTGTGATACCTACTCTTCCCTGTTTTGGGCAAATCATTTCCTCCAAGCCTCCATTTTCACATCAGGAAAGAAAGTAATTTCTCCTAGACTAGAATCTTGACATTGAAGTTTAGTCTAAAACAATGGTTCTCAACCTTCCTAATGTTGTATCGCATATACAGCTCCTTGTTCTGTGATAATCCCCAACAATAAAATTATTTTAATTTTGCTACTGTTAACATATCATAAAGCAGATATATAATATGCAGGATATCTGATATGCAACCCCTAACAGGGTCTCAACCCATGGGTTGAGAAACACTGGTGTTAAAACAAAGGCCACGAAAAACTCCCTGAACACCTCTTGCTGAATTTTTGGCTCAGTCGTTTTATAACTCGTTTATAACAGAAGCAAAGTGTTTGAATATCTGAAACACTGGCAGTGGTGGTGTGCAGATGCTGAGCATCAAGGATTTAAGAACCTTAGATCTATACCTAGCAGCATAGGATGGACATTCAAGATGTCTAGTAGTACTTTCAAAGCTTAGGAAGCTCTTTTATCAAATACCAGATGATGGAGAAAACAGACGTTCACAGGAGACATAACCAAGACAAGTTTTGAAAAGGCAGAGTACAGGTGGAGGGTCATCCCAGCCAGAGATATCAGACTTTAGGAAGGAAGCGCTCATCTGCGCTTTCATATTTATGCTGGGAAAACCCACTCTTCATTTTGCAAATGTCCCTTGTAAAGTAATTTTAACTGTTTTCCATTAGACAGGATGGAAATGATTTACTTGAGCCTCTTCTTCCTCTTCACGTGTGACCTCTTCCTCTGAATGTGGTGAGACTTTAATGGCCAAGGAGTTGAGTGATTAACGTTGGAGGGAGTTGCCTGTGTTAATCTCTTGTGCATAGCTGAAGAAATGGGTATTTATCTGCTAAACTTTTCCAGATTTAGCCTTTACACGTGTAGTATAATGGAGCATCAGAAAAAGCCTGTAAACGTGTTTTATTTAACAGGGAACACATGGAAGTTGGAACGTTGGCTCTTCAATATGGAAATACTACAGAATATATAACAATCATTTTAAAACAATGAATGCACGTAGTCAGTGGCAACAGGAGGAAGAGAACTGCCTGGAGATATGTTTTAAATCTCTTTTGGAACATTATAATAAGGGGGGAAGAAAGCAATTATTGAACAAAATTATGTTTGAGATTTGGGGCCACACCTGTGTTCTATATTTCTATTAATTCTCCCACTCGGAAAAACTTTTAAGAAGCAATGATAATATCCAGTGCATATTCTTCATCTTCAAGAGTAACTGAACTGTCCTCTCAATATCTTGCTTTTCTCAAATGGACCCTCATTTTCCATTTCCTCTTCCTCAGTTCAGGGCCTGATTTTCTCACATCTAGATTATCTCAATAACTGTTTAATTCCTCTGTGTCCTGTACTAGGACATTTTTACACCTATATCATAGAATACTATCCGGTCTTGCCAATCATGTCTCCACAAGGCACTGACTTCCACTGTATAAGTAAAAATCCAAGATGGCCTCCCAGTCAAGGCATCTGTGGTCTTGCTGAACACATTTCAAACTGATTCTCTGATCTTTTACATTCATTTCTCCCTTCCTATATTGAACAGGCATGGCTTTGGCGAAGCTTGAGTTTTTTGTCCTCTATTCTCTCTCCATATTCATTGTCTAATTGTTCATATTCACTGTCTAATTACTAATGCAAAGCAAGTGCTTCGTTATTTAGAAAACAATTCTTTAAGAATAATCTAAATTGACTCACAAATGATCAGACTTATACACTAGGAATTTGCATTTCACAGAAATTTAAATAGAGATGTAGATGAATTATCTATTGGTAGGAATAATACAGAAGGAGATGCTCACAGCCATCCATTGGACTGAGCACAGGGTCCCCAATGAAGGAGATAAAGGACCAAAGGAGTTGAAGGGGTTTACAGCTCCATAGGAAGAACAACAATATGAACTAACCAGTACCCCCTGAGCTCCCAGAGACTAAACCACCAACCAAAGAGTACATGTGGTGGGACTTATGGCTCTAGCTACATATGCAGCAGAGGATGGCCTAGTCATCAGTGGAATGAGAGGCCCTTTGTCCAATGAAGGCTCTATGCCCCAGTGTAGGGGAATTCCAGAGCCAGGAAGCAGGAGTAGGTGGGTTGGTGAGCAGGGGGAGGGGGGAAGGGGTAAGGAAAGGGGGCTTTCTAAGGAAGACCAGGAAAGGGGATGTTTGAAATGTAAATAAAGGAAATATCTAATAAAAAATTTAAAAAAGAATAAAGATATGGCTAAAATAATTATAAAGCAACCTTGACTATACAGAGAATGTTCAATGTTTAATAGCACATACTGCAGAGGACCTGAGTTCAGTTTTCAGAACCCATATAGGACAGCTCACAACTGCTTGTAACTCCAAGACTTGGAGATCTTGCGCCTTCTTCTGGCCTATGAGAACACACACATATTTGGTATTTATTCACACTGGCACACACATATGCACATATAAAAACAAAGCAAAATCAATCCAAGCACAAATAACAAATATATATATAGATGCATCTGTACACAAGCAAACACACACAAACACACAAAAACACACACAAGCAGAGAGAGACAGAGAGAGACAGAGAGAGAGAGACAGACAGAGAGACAAAGAGAGAGAGGGATTGGGGACCATTATGGCTTCACACATTCTCATCTTTTAAATCATAACATGAGTTGCACAATCAATATGTCAAAAAAATTAATCTAAAAATATCTTGCTAGACGGTGAATAAATTCAATGATAATTAAATTTATGGCAGGCTGTCATAAAGTAAATCCCAATATCCCAAAGATAGATTCTCTGTGGAACTACCAAGAATTCCCATGGAAAAGTTCACAACTAATTGGTTATTTATTAATTTCAAACCTAGGGAGTTTTACACTCCCATTAAATATAATTTTATTTTCTGATAAATTTCTATGCTCTAAGTTTTATATGCTCTTGTCATTCAAAAGGAGTTTGTGACAATGATACTTGTCCTCTTACAGTTTTAACACTCTTGAATAGGAGATGACCTCACTACAATAGAAGAGTTAGATGTTTTTGACACATATAATTTTTGAAATGTAATTTGATCACAGAACTATATCAAAATTATGATTTAGTTTGTTAACTATGGAGATACCGATGAGAATCTTGAGACATTGGGCCTAGGGGGCTCATTTTCAAGCACTTCATATGATTCTTAAGCCCTACGGATTTTTAGGAATATCAGACATCTTACACTTGCATCAGCAATAGAGTATCTTGAATGACACCAAGTTTTCTCCATGATGATAGACAACCATGAAGGAGACATGTCAGGCTAAAGAGATGGCTGAATGGTGAAGAGCCCTTGCTGCATTTCCAGAGGATCTGGGTTCAAATCCCAGCACTCACATGGCCACTCACAAACATCCCTCACACCAGTTCCAGTGGATTCAGTGCCCTCATGGACACCTAGCACACGTGTAGTACACAGACATACATGTAGGCAAAACACCTATAAACATAAAGTAAAATTACATGAACCTAAGAGAGGTATGTAATGCATAAGACTACATAGCACCTGAGACCAGCTAAGAAGTCCTGGATTAGAGGGATTAGCCTTCAGAAGAGAAGCAGTGGGCACTGATAGTAAGTCCCACTTCCTATCATGGTTGTTTTGATATACAGGTGAGTTCCTGGCAGAGTACGGTGGAAGCAAACAATTCAACTTGAGAAATTCAAGCTTCAAAGTGAAGTTTCATACAATTTTGATTTCAGAATTCTTCCGACAACCAGATACCAGGGGAAACTAATTCAGGTCAAACCAACAGAAGAGAACAGTGGATAAGTAAGCTGCTGTGGCATGTGGCTTCTGCCCATGATATTAACTGGATAGAGCAAGAAACAGACAATGTTTCCACCACAACATTTGCTTTAGATTGCAAAGGGCTTCATGTTTTTGCAGAGGCTGAATCAAAATGGGTGTTCATAAAATGTAAGGGTAGAGAGGATATGTTATACCATCCTAGGCGCTTAGATGAAGTGCCATAAGACCAATGGAGCAGGAGGAAGAGCAATCCCAGAAAGACATCTGTAGAAATTAAATTCATGACTGAATCAGGGTGGGTAGACGTTCTATAACTGTCTTCCACAAAAAAGGAAGGTGACATTACCAAGAGCTCTTTGGATGTTTACACACAGTGTAATGTATGCAAACCCAAACTACCGATTATTACTGGACGTATGTGGAAACAAGAGGAGGAAAATGAATAACCGTTGCATGGGTATTGACATAATCAAAAAGGGGCATTCCAATAACTACTATTTGTATGTTAAAGAAAACAAATCAGGCAGGGAAGATTACCCAAATGAATAAAGTGCTTGCTGCACAATCTCAGGCCTGAATTTAGATCCCCAGTGCATGCATGCACGTGTGGTACAGAGATGCACATCTGTAACCTCAGCACTAGAATGGGGAAGACAAGACGACCAGCCTGTCTGCCTAGTCAAGTGCAAACTAGCAATCTCTGGTTTCTGTCTTCTGTTTATGTTTAATCCACGTGTTTGTGCTGCTCCTAATCTTGGTCAGAGAAACTTCTATTGCAGTGGGCAGCTACTAATGCAGAGACATATTGCTGTTGCCGAGACTAAGCAGTTGTGAATGCTCAGGCATAGGTGAGTCAATCTCTATTAATCTCCCTCTACCTACCTAAGGCTCAAGTAACATTGCTGAAGAGGGGCCAGAAAGAATGTAAGAGCCAGCAAGGAGGAGTGCTCTGAAATTCAGTCTTCTAGACATTTCATGCTTTGTACATAGGAACTCATAGTGCCTATGATTACTTACATAAAGCCTACACAAGACCAAGCCAGTTAACAATTGCAACATGAAAAGGGGAAGGAATCCCAAGGCCCTTACTTCTAGCTGAGTCATTTTTGGCAGTTGATAACATAATGCCAAAAATTAATCTGTACACTCCACCAGCGCAGGAACCATAACTTCCTGGAGTGCTGGGAATAGCAGTTTGTGGAAAACCACAAAGCCTCATGGGAAGGTACAATGGCCTATAGGTTTGTCCTTATAAACCCATTCCTTCAACATATGGCTCAAGGCCATTCTTATTTGGGAAATTCCTTGGAATGGGCCTGACCAAAGTCCATTTCTTAAGTTGTATTTAATATTTAATAAAGCATGCTTTAAATCTGGCCCAAAATAGGTTTCGCCAGCAAATCTCAAAATTAACAATAGATGCTAGGGGAAGAAGAGCTACTTTTCTTTAGGAGTGTGGTCATGGGCATAGGTTGACCCTTGGAGATGTCCCCCACTCATTCACATATATTCAGTATTAGACTCACTGGCTTAAGTAAATAAATAAATTTATAAGGGAAATATCAGGAGATTACTGGGTGGAGTTAGAGGCAAGGAATGAGGCTAGTATTACAGAGCTAGTATGATTTAAATGTATGCTACAGAAAATATTAAAGTCATTGTTTTCCATTAAAAATAAAATAAAATAAAATAAAATAAAAGCATTTTCTCAGTTGAAGTTCCCTCAAAAAAATGCATGAAGTTTTTAAAGAATAAATTGTAATTTAATAAAAGAACAAATAGTGATGTTTGGTGTTGTCAATAAGTTCTGGAATCAGCTAAGAGACCAGCCTCTGGGCACACCTGTAAGGAGTTAATTAGATTAGGTTAGCCTCTCGGCATCTTGATTAAGTAACTAAGGTGGATAGATTCACCCTAAAGGAGCATGGCACTATTCACTATTCCCTAGTTTTGGGTCCCACACTACAGAAAAGGAAGGGAGCTAACTGAGCACAAGTGTTCATTATTCACTCCTTCCTGACTGAATGAAAGATGAAGCGCCACTGATAGCTACTGCAGCCATGCTATCTTGATAGACTGTGCCTTCAAACTGTGAGCCAATAAACTCTTCTTGGTTTCTATTGTTGTAGTAAATACTAAACCCACAAGCCCCTTGGGCAAGATCAAGTTTTATTTCATCTTACAAATGCTAATGGAAGCCCATCATTGAGAGAAGTCAGGGCAAGAAGTCAAGCAGAATCATAGAGACAGGATTTGTAGTAGGGTCTATAGAAGGGTGCTGCTTACTGCCTTGCTCTCCATGGCTTGCTTAGTCTACTTTTTTACACAACCATGTCTGTCCAAGACTGGCACTGCCTACTTTGGGCTGGACCTCATACAGTAATCAAGAAAATGCCCTCACAGACTAGCATAACAACCAATGGAATGGATTCATTTTCTCAACCGAAGTTCTTTCTTCCCAGGTGACCGTGGTTTGTGTCAAGTTGACAAGAAAAGCTGAGCAGGACAAGACCTTTCTTTCTTATGTTGGTTTTGTCAGAGGATTTCACCACAGCAACAGGAACAGTAACTAAGAGAGCTATTTACTTTAAGCTCTAAAAATAGTCTACTATTTAAATGTTTATCACCTTAACTCTTTAAGTAATTTCATGCCCACAGAAGAGTTTTCTCTATCAGCAGATGTTTTAGTAAGCCACTAAGAGTCCATTGTTCGGAAGCATTAACTATGCATTACATCAAGGCTTTTATAAATGGCCCCTATCATCAAAGCCCTGTCGTTCCAGCCACTGAAATACTGTGAGCTGAGAGCAAGAATTAAAAACCAAACTAAGCAAACATAATTCTCCTTTTAGAGGTTGTTTGTTATGCTCAGCAAAATGAGCCATAAAACTGAAATTGCAGCAGATCTCTTAGCATGGGGATCCTGTGGAAAGATGAGGTTATTTATTTTTAAAATTGCATTTGAGCTCAATTTAAATTTTATTATCACATAGATCCTAATGTCTGTGGTTCTCCTAAAGCAATACAGAACTCTGACTGACTTGTTCACCATTATGAAGGCATCACAACCTTCAGCATGATTTATAAAGTATTTCATAAATAGGTTTATCGAGTTACAATTTATGTGTAGTAAGTATAGTACATGTATGACCCATAAATGTTTAAAGTGTACAATTTGATAAAGGCTCATACAGATGCAAATCCTTGAGAGTAACAGAATAAACAAAATGGCATATTCCTCATAACGTGTTCACACCCATGTTCATACCTTTTGAGATTTCTGGATGGTGAGGACTACATTTTCCTTCTATTGTTGAACAATATGGCCATTTTAAGGATATATCACAGTTGTATTCGTTCATCTGTTGATAGATTTCAACACTATTTCCGTTTGAACCTTTCAGGGAAAGCTGCAATACATAATTGTTTTATGAGTTTTTATTTGTAAGCTTCTAGGAGTGCACTACTAGGATTTTATAGTGGATGGTTTCTTTTATGATAAACTACTTTCAATGTGATTATGCCATTTTTATATACTTACTAGGCATAAGGTTTTTGTGGGGTTTTCCAATTTCTGAAGTTCAGCCCATAATCAACTAGCACCACTGCTTTTGATGTGTGCCACGGAAGGCAGTCTGTCACAGAGGTGATCCAAGCAAGGCATCTCCTGAGCAGCAGTCTGGCTCTGCTCCTCACTCTTACCCTGACAGTCACAGGCACCACTGGGGACTATTCTTTGTCTGCCAAGACTAGTGTCTCATGACCAGACTCCCTCATGCCAGGAAAGCTTGTCTGTGTGGCTCCCCAGTTAGCTCTATTTCTTCTGTGAAGGAGATTGTTCACGTCTCTAACTCTACTACATAAAAGCTCTGTACGTGTTACCCATTTTTACAAACAAGAAGAGTGGTCACCCCTTGGGAAATTGCACAATGCTGTCCATATAGGTCTGAAAGACCCATAACGTGAGGACTCCCCCACATTCTGACTCAGGAAAGGCAACACGCCAAACCACCCACAAGAAACGGTCTTGCTGCAAACTGCAAGAGGATTTTTTTTTTTATTCAAGAGCGCTCTCGGGCCCACGGTCATACACCACACAGGGGTAGAGGACCGTGGCACCCCGAGTAGCTGGATAAGGGGGTATTTAAAGGGAGAAACCACAACTCAAGGAAGTGGGGAGGGTGTGGTTGGAAAATACCAAAGATACCAGTTAAGAGTCCCAAGGAAGTGCAAAGTCACAAGAGTTGCAAGGAATACCTGGTAATTGTGCAGGTTATCTCTCAAGACAGTTTCTAAGAGACCCTAACAATAGTACATTTTTTGAATTAACACTCTTTGAACCCAGGAAGCGGGTGGGTGGAGGAATGTCGCTATCTGTTTTATGATTAGCATACCTTGGAGCATTGAGTCACAAAGGTCGCATTCCCAAGCCTGGGCCTAAAGGCCTAGAATTTTGTTTTTATGCTATACTTTTTCAGGTCCTGAGTCACTAGCATCCTACTCTACCTTTAGCCCTCCTGGATTTACATTGGTCTAGGGGCAGCTCTCCATATTCCAGTATGGTTAATTGCTTGATGTGTCTTCTGAATATGAGGTTGTCAGTCTCCTGTGTGCTTTTCCTGCTGCTGCTGCTGAGTAGTTTCCAGGTACAAATAGAGAAATTTCAACTGAACATTGACTAAAATGCATATCTAGTTTTCCTCTTACTCGGTACCAAATAACAAGAGAGTAGTGTACAACACTTGAAGAACACATCCTGCCAGATTTCTGTGAGAATTATTCCAGGATCCCATAGTGAGTATTCCCGGGAGTTGTAGGCAGTCCTCTACATAGAAATCTCTCCTGTTATTGTAGGCTACCTCAGGCAACTGTCTCCCTTTAGATTGCTTCTTCCCTTTATGCAGCTTTCCCTCTCTCAAGCTGATAACCGATCTCCTCAGGTTATCTCCACTTCCCACACGCATCCTTTTTTATTCTTCAGAACCTGCTGAGCTCAAGTTGTGATGTTAGCTTGGGATATTGGAAGCCTGGAGATACCAAGTAGGTACATAGAAAACTAGCACCTAGCAGAAGTGACTGGTTCTTAGTGTCTTCAGAACCAGTTACAGCCCAATTCTCTGGTACCTCTTGCAAGACATCCAGAGCTCATATTCATGTCTATCAGTGAATGAAGACAGGTTCACTTGGAGTATTTGTAGCCCAACTTCCTCTTAGCACCACTTAAATAAACAGTGCCTGCTTCTGCCAGCCTGATCCTTATCTTTTCCTGACCTCAATATGATGGATAGAGAGAACACCTTTCTTTCCACACCAACCCTTTGCCACATAGGAAGATGTCAATTAAACCAATGTAAGCAGAACAAGACTATAGCAACATGCCCGGATTTCATGTCCTCAGACAAGATACTGTGAAGGAACATGTGGACACAAGTCAGGAACTATTTAACTATGTCCTGCTCAGATTCACACCACAGATCTTCCTATTGTGGCCTGATCACTCAGTCTCTGGTGCACATGTCTTACTTAGGTTAGAACACAGTCCTCTGTCTCTCAAGAAACTGTTTCAAATAGAGGGAAGTCAAAGACATGTTTGCTCTTGGCTTGGAGAAAGTTACAAAATGTCTTCACTGCTGTGTTCAAATATGTCCTGATGGACAAAGTCTTGAGCTGCACCCTTAAAATCTTCAGACTTATAACCTTCATTTCAATTAATTCATGAAATCTATGCTTCCCAATGTAAAATTAGGTCATACTTGACTGAAAAAAAAATGGTTATAACATGTTTTCTCTTAAAACGTAAGACTGATAATACTCTGCTTCCCTTTCATTGCCAACAGGCAGAAATTGTTTGCAACTCCCAAAGTGAGAGTTTTCAACAATTTAAAGAAATGAATGTCTTTTCCACTGACTGTACATTTATGAATTATGTAAAACACTTCTAGACTTTTATATATTTTACAAATCAGTGGGTCTCTGTCTCTGCTCCTGTGGGAAAATACTTAATAAAATATAAGAGCTAAAACTGAATATAGTCTGCCAGACAATTCCAACCTCCATCAAATCCTGCAGGTTCACATCTTTCATCACCTTGTACATAGTATGCTATTTTTGCAGCCTAAGATGTCTTCAGCATCCTTGTTAATATCCTACATCACTGTTTAACTGCATAGTCATGTCAATAGCATTAGAGGATTAATTTTTTTGTTTTTTGTTTTGTTTTGTTTTGTCTTCATGGATTTCTTTCAGATAATGTCTACTTCTGTATTACAGTTAACATACTTTCCTGTGAAGGTTGTTGTTGTTGTTGTTGTTTTAATTTAAGTTGTTGAGTTCATATTTTTCTCATTTTGCTCATTACTCATCCCCCAAAGCCATGTGATTTGAATTGTGATAGTATATCATCAGGATACTATTCACAAATATAATTGTCTGAAATGCCTTAACAAAGCATATCCACAGATAGGAGCCTACAGCATTTCACTGGACACCCTTTACTTAGAAGTATTTCAACTGTTTCAGTCATGAGTTGAGGGCTCGGTGGACTGCATCTTACAGGCAATGACTACCTTGCTGCCTGCCTTTGTGTGGCTTAATTGGAATCACAGCCACACTGAGTTATCTTTACTTTATTACATTTATATTTTATATACGCGTATGTATATGTGTAGGTGGAAATGTGTTATGACACATGCAGAGATCAGAGAATGAATTATTGGAGTGAGTTCCTTCCTTCTACCTGTGGGTCCTGGGAAATGAACTCAAGTCCCCAGGCTTGGCAGTCTAGTGGTTTTACATGCTGAGCCATCTAACTGGTCCTCATACTGATATTTTTTTCTTCTGTTTATTTAATGTTTTTTTAATTAGGTATTTTCTTAACATATAATAATTAATTTCCTACTACAGTGGTGAAAACATGGCTCGTACCAGTCACTATGGATTGCAAAGCGTCAAATATTTGTCCTCTAGTGGTTAACAGCACAACTTTGCTTAATGTTATCAAAACAGACTAGTTGGTCATTGAGGTTTAAATAACACACACACACACACACACACACACACACACACACTGCTACCTTTTTAGTTCTATTAACCTATTTTGAACATCATATGCTGTTAAAATGGAGATACATATCTCTACAGTATTCCCTTCATCCACAGAATCTTAGGACATTATCAACAAAAGGAAATGGAATTGGTTTCATCTGTATTTTCTGAAGGTACTTCCCTAGCCCCTGACAATTATTTTTCTTTCTTCAGCAGGCAATTTCTCCACTTACGAGGTAATTGTGAAGTATAGCTGAGAGAGGTGAGTACCCCAAAGCTACCTGTTCCCAAACAGAAATGCCCATCGCCGTTGGGGAGTTGTTCTACCAGCTGCATGCTTATTTCTCCTTCCTACCATTAAGTCAGAGAAAGGACTGAGGAACGAGGAGAAGCAGTAGACAGAAGTATCCTGGGGACTGGAACAGAAGAACCTGGGGGAAGAATCAAAGAGTTAATGAGACTTTTGCCAAAGGTCCGAAACTCTGGCATTAAGCCAAAGTTCTTACTTCATTTAAAGTAACAAGCTTCGGGGTGTAGCTTGTTAAGTTATTTGGAAACTTTCCCAGTGCTGAAAAAAATGGTCCTTTCCTTCTTCTTCTTCTTCTTCTTCTTCTTCTTCTTCTTCTTCTTCTTCTTCTTCTTCTTCTTCTTCTTCTTCTTCTTCTTCTTCTTCTTCTTCTTCTTCTTCTTCTTCTTCTTCTCTTCTTCTTCTTCTTCTTCTTCTTCTTCTTCTCTTCTCTTCTTCTTCTTCTTCTTCTTCTTCTTCTTCTTCTTCTTCTTCTTCTTCTTCTTCTTCTTCTTCTTCTCCTTCCTCTTCTTCTCTTATTCTACTTTATTTCAGGCCTCCCTTTCTCACACAGGTGACCGAGGGCTTTCTGAATCTAACAGCTGCCTGTCTACCCTAAGATGACCCTTGCCAATTCTCTCCTTAACTTGAAACCACCTACAGGAATAACTGTGAAACTCCTAGCATGCATTCACAGTATTATTTCTTACCATGTCTTCCTGTGAGTCCAACATCCTGACCATAGCATCCTAGGGAGAGGACAATGTTTTCCATATCACCCTGTCTCTGCTTCTTTCAAAAAAAAAAAAGGCCCTTTTAACTTCTCAGTAGGGTGCTTTCTAAGTGAGTCTTCAAGAATGTATTACATGCTTCTCTTCCATATTCTCCCAGTTCTCTGAGGCAGGACTCTTTCCTCGGACTTTTTGAGACATAGCATAGCTATTTCTTTTCATGTTTCACTGTCTGACAGTATAAGCCCCTTGAGGGACCAACCATGCTTCATCCAAGCATCCATGGCTACCTGTGATCCTGGAGCCTCCCACATGGCCCAGGCTGAGTAGTAATTAATGAAGAGTGTGTAGATAAGCGAACACTTTCAAAACAGCCTGCTCCCTTCTCATAACCACAATATCAATCTTAAACTCAAATCAGACTTTAATCATATTTATTTAATCCTTCCTGACATTGGATGTGGTCAGATCATCTGAAATTTCTCTACCTCCAATTTACAGGATCTCTAATGTCATCATTTGAAATCCATTTTAAATAGCTCTTTTCTTCTGGTTTACCTCAAGTCAAATGAGAGGTAGATTAAGCCAAAAGATGGCTGTGCCTGCTTTCACATCTGTCAACGCCGCTCTTCCCACTGGGGCTATTTCTGCTTCACAGCCATTCCCCTGCACACATGGCTGAATCTTCCCCCAAGGGTCCCTTCTTGATTAGCCGTGTGCCCATCACTGCATTTGCGACTGTCACTGCCAGCTCTCCTGTTGAATCCCGTTTGCTCGTTCTCTACCTAATGCTTCTTTGTCTCACAAGCCTCAGGTCTCAGCAGCATATAAAGTCACAGGAGGGGAACTGGTAACCAAAAACCCTAAAGCATAGCCCAGCTCCGACATCAACCAACAGAGTGACTTAGAATGAGAAAGGACATGTCCCTGCTGGTAGAGAATATTTACTTTTGCTCTTATTCTAACTGTCAAAACATCTGGTAGGTTCTGTCACGATTTATCTATTTAACAAGATAAATTGGGCTGTGGAGATGCTCGGTCAGAACAGCACTTGTCTTACAAGCACAAAAGCATCACTTTGATCCCCAAACCAGTATAAAAATATTTTAAGAGCTAGGTATGGGAACATGCACATAGTGTCAACACTGTGGAGGATCCTGGGGGCTCGCTGGCCAGCCAGTCTAACCTTATCAGTGAGTGCTAGGCCAGTAAGGAGTGACAAAACAAAAAGAAAGACTTAAAGAACAATGCCTGCAGGTGTCCTCTGGTCAGCACACACGTATACATTCACAAGTGCACCTGAAGACACCCTGCCCCACTGACACACACACACATACACAGGAGAACCTGAATCTAAAGTGCATTTCCCATTATCACATGGTGGCCTGTGACCTGTGGACCCCAAAAAGCAGCAACCCAGGTTCAACGAGAGAGACCAACGCTCACATCCTGACTTTTACCACCAGTTTCTTAGTCTATCTCTAGTAAATTAATCATGTCAAATAACAGTTGTATGCTTATTAAAATGCACCTTGTGCCACCATCTGTGCAGGAAGGGTGTGACAGAGAAGTGGCACCATGAACAGATAAAATATATGGATGGAGACAGACACATGGTCAATGTTCAGTAAGTGGCTAAGTCCTACTGTGTAGCAGTGACATCAGGCCTGTTATAAAGTCTATATTCCGAGGACCAAGATGACTCATTTCTCAGGTAAATTAATTCCTCCACTGAACAAGAGAATGAATGTGATTGCCCTGAGATCCACAGAGACCTGGCTTCTCCTTTGTCTTAATCATTTCCTGCAGCTTGTTGTTTAGCCTCCAAACTTCAGCTTCCCCAGCTATCAAATAAGAAGGGGAAGTACGGAGCTTTTCTGACTCCTCGGCTTTCAAAGCCTGATTAAGGTTTCAGTAATTGTCTTACATAAGGGAATTACTGTACAG
Source organism: Mus musculus (assembly GCF_000001635.26). Classification (NCBI taxonomy): domain Eukaryota; kingdom Metazoa; phylum Chordata; class Mammalia; order Rodentia; family Muridae; genus Mus; species Mus musculus. The sequence continues at coordinate 101,247,096 of NC_000080.6, forward strand.
GGTAACTGCTTAACACTCCTTCACCACTTTCACCACACACACACACACACACACACACTGGAAGGATATATATATATATATATATATATATATATATATATATATATATATATATATATATATATCCAGAAAAGGTACTTTACTGCTTGCCAACACACTTAAATCATATCATATTATTCATGTTTGGGTTCCCATTCATGAAGTCAGCCCTAACAAAGCATGTTCCGTGTTGGGAAATTGACTGGCATGTTTCCTAGCCTAAAATGATAATAATTAACAACAACAACAACAAAAGATACCTACGTCCCAAATTCCTGCTGCTTACAGAAAATTGGATCTAGCATAAACTGTACCTGGTTATTCCTGACAGCAGGCTGCGTGTCTTTAGGCAGAAGTTGGGGCTTCTAAGAAACCTCATCCCATGAGTACAGTAGGAGGCTCATGGTGCTCTGAGAGTACACTAGGGTTGCCATACAACCTGATACCCTGCATACCTGTGTTCTGTACCACATACATGCTACTTTGCCCATGCATGGCTTAAGCACAAGTAAAGTTGGACTGATACATAGGCCATTTTTATTATTTATGGTTTTAGAGCTTTATTGTACAAAGGCAGAGAGAAAGAAAGAAGGTAGAAAGAGGGAGAGAGGCCAGCCATTGCCATGTGGAGAGAAGGGGGAAGGGAGAGAGAGAAAGAGGGCTAGAGATGAGAGTAAGAAAGGTGAAAGCCTAAAGCACGGGCCATATTTATATATTATTTTGGCAATTTCCAATAGACAGGGAAACCATATTGTTTTGCAAAAAGTGGGAATGGGGGTGGGGGGCTGGAACGACTGATTCCATGCAAGCTACAAAAACAAATTCGGTTACTAGTTACTATTAAAAAAAAAAATCAGTTACCTAAAATTTCAACCTATGAAGAGAAAGACAGTTGTTTTCTTGGGGTATTGTTGGTTGATTGGGTTTTACTTGGATTTTTTTTTCTTCCTGTTTATCTCTTGATTCAGAGGTTCAAGTCTAAAAGCAGTCACCTTTTAGAAAATCTAAGGAGTCCCACATCCTAGTACCAGAGACAAGAAAGTGTCAGGTCAAAGCCACTCACTTCACAATTAGAAAGCATGTAAGAGAACAGAAAGAGGCTGGAGTCCCAGTGTCCCAGTTAAGGCCATACCCCCAGTATTCAACAAGTCACCCACAAGACCCTGGCTCTTAGAGTTTCTACTTTCTCCCAGAAGGGCCACAATCAGAGCTCAGTCTATGTTAGGCTTTGGGAGACATTTAATAACCTAATTACAGCCCCTTCTTTACCTCTGTGGAAACCAGAAGGGATCCAGTGAAGTGGTACTGAGAGTAACACGAATATGTACAGCTCCACTTGTCTTTTCTACCTTCATGAAACTATCCCTGCCAGGGCCACCTCCTCCACCTGCTCAGGCAGCCCCACCCCTCAGATTCTGGCCTGCTTGGACTATACGTTTGTCTACATCCTTCCATCCTCTTCATCTCTAACAATGTGTTGGCATCTTATTGACACCTTGAGTCACTCTCCCTTTTTCTTCTTCCAAGGCCCATTAATCCTGAGGAGAGGCCATTTCTCTACTGATTCCACTTGGTCTTTATAAATCACTAAAGCTTTCTCTGCTAACATCTCAATTTCCAAAGCTGAAATGAAAATTCTTTCACAATATGCCCACAGCGGCTTCCTGAGGTTTCCCAAGCTATTGAAACTTAGCCCCACCACTCACAGCAACCTTCTTGGATTAGTTCCCTCTATTCTGATAGAGGAATTCTTTTATCTGATAGTGCTGTTTTTTTATTGTTTCTGTAATAGATCTGATCATATTCTCATTTTTTGTTTCTTGACTAGCTTTTAAATGTCAGTATTCACCAGGATTCCATATTCAGCCATCTTGATAATGGCTGGATTCTGATGATCAATGTAGTTACAACTTGGTTGCAACAATGAGTTAGACAATATCTGGCATTTATTATTCTTCCAATAAACAGTAGTTATAACACCTCTTCAACTTCATCTCTCACCACCTATGGCCACAAAAACTCATATGCCAATACACAGAACAGAGTGTATACTTTCAGATGTGTCTTAATATTTCTGCAGACATTGTCTTCCTCCTGAAATCCCTTGGCCTCTCACCCAAGAATTTTACAGAACATTTCAACACCTGTTAAGTATGACCTTCTCCTTGAAGCCTTTCTAGATCTCCCGTCAGAATCTCACTCTAGTCAACAGATTACATTGTTGCTTCCATAAAATAAGTGCTTTATGTCTTAAGTAACAGTGTGGCCTCTGTAAAAGCTAGGGCTTTGGTTTACACATTCCATCTAAGAAGTCCATTCAAAGGAAAGCCAGACAATCAAAGGATTTAAAATATGATTCTGATTTGAATTTACTGCTTTCCATATATAATTGCTATATATTTTATAGTCCATGAAAGCACTTCTGCAAAACTTTTAAAAAAATGCTTCTTTATAATTTTTAGTGACCCTTGAGAAATTCACTCGTTAAACCCCCTGATACTCTCCCACTCAGCCCACATACATTGTGTTTCCAGCTTTATAATTTTAAGGTTGGTTTAACCACCTAACTCTTTTTCCTTCATGAACACATTCTTGATTCTGCATTTTCCAAACTTGAGAAGCTCTCTGGAGAGGAGAACTGTTCAGATGTCACGGGATGAGTAGCATGAGAGTAGGGTAGAGAGCAAGCTAATGATACCCATACAAGAGAACTAAAATCATCACAGCGTTAACCTGGGATTTCTTCCTCTTCCTTTGAAATGGCACCACAAGATACATTTGGTCCTTTGTACCCTCAAATGCACATAATTCATGCATCTGTTTGTGCAACATGTTTTATGCATCAGAGATTATAGAAAAATGAAATGCTATAAAAGGGGAAGAGAAAGAAAAAAGGAACAGGGAACAGAATACTTCTCTCCCTGATTTTCCATCCATTACCAAGGTCACTATGTCTAACACATGAAAGATAGACATTCATGCCAACCCCTCCCCAACTTATTCATTTACACATAGAAACTGTTTTCTATTACACAGCAACTGGCTGTATAAAAATTCACAGGTAACTCACCAAAGCTTTTCTTCACCTATATGTTATAATCAGTAGTTTGAGTTGTGAAAAGAAATGTATAACAGTTACATTAATAAAAGATTATTCTTCAATTTTTAAAATGATTTAAGATGGCTGTTTCTATATTAAGGTACAATTTACCTGTTGTCATGGTTTGAATATGCTTGTCACAGGGAGCAGCACTATTAAGGTATGGTCTTATTGGGATAGGTGTGTCACTTTGGGCCTCAGCTTTAAGACAGTCATTCTAGGCATAGGGCACACAAACAGCAGAGTAGATGGACACAGGAGCCTTCCAGCCAACATTTGCACCCCAGAGCTAAGGTTGTACCACAGCCATCCATACGCAAATCCCTCCCAGGAGAGAAGAGATGCGCCTAAGATCACAGGCTCACAGGCCCACAAGAGGAGCAAGCTCCACTCAGAGACAGCAAGACCAATCAACACCAGAGGTACCCAGATGGAAAGAGACAAGTCCAATAACACGAGCAACCGAAACCACGATTACTTGGCATTACCAGAACCCAGTTCTCCCACCATATCAAATCCAGGATACTCCATAATACCAGAAAAGCAAGATTCAGATTTAAAATCACTTCTCACGATGCTGTTAGAGGACTTTAAAAAGGACGTAAATGACTCCCTTCAATTACCATAAACATATAAACTAAGATATTCCATGAAAAAACAAATTTACACAATATCTTTCAACAAATCCAGCCCTACAAAGAATAATAAAGGGAAAACTCCAACACAAGGAGGGAAACTATGCCCTAAAAAAGCAAGAAAGTAATCTTTCAACAAACCCAAAAGGAGATAGCCACACACACATAATTCCATCTCTAACAACAAACAGCTTGTTTCTTAGGACTCTTTGCTTGGAAAAAAAATTCAACCCTTTTACTCTGAGGTAGTGTCTATCTTTGTCACTGAGGTGTGTTTCATGTATGCAGTAAAGTGCTGGGTCCTGTTTATGCATCCAGTCTGTTATTCTATGTCTTTGGGGTGGGGGTGGGGGATTGAGTCCATTGATGTTATGATATATTAAGGGAAAGTGATTGTTGCTTCTTGTTATAGTGAGAGACTTCAACATCACAATCTCAGTAATGGACAGATCATGGGAAATATAATCTAAACAGAAATACACTGAAACAAACAAGTTATGAAAGAAATGGACTTAACAGATATCTATAGAACACTTCATCCTAAAACAAATAACTATACCTTCTTCTTATCACCTTATAGTATCTTCTCCAAAACTGACCATTTAGTTGGTCACAAAACAGACCTCAACAGATATAGGAAGATTTAAATAATCCCATGCATCTTATTAGATCACCAGGGAATAAGGCTGATGTCATGGTTTGTATAATCTTGGACCAGGTAGTGGCCCCATTTGGAAGTGTGGCCTTGTTGCAATAGGTGTGACCTAGTTGGAGTAGGTGTGTCACTGTGGGTGACCCTCACCCTAGTTGCCTGGAAGTCAGTCTTCCACTAGCAGCCTTTGGATGAAGATGTAAAACTCTCAGCTCTGCCTGTGCCATGGCAGCCTGGATGCTGCCATGCTCCCACCTTGATGATAATGGACTGAACCTCTGAACCTGTAAGTTAGCCCCAATTAAATGTTGTTTTTTATAAGACTTGCCTTGGTCATGGTGTCTGTTTACAGCAGTAAAACCCTGACTAAGACAGCTAGTCTTCAATAACAATAAAAACAACAGAAAGCCCACATACACATGGAAGCTGAACAAATATCTGCTCAATGATAATTTGGTCAAGGAAGAAATAAAGAAATAAATTAAAGACTTTTAGAATTTAATGAAAATGGAGGCACAACATACTCAAACTTATGCAACACAATGAAAGCAGTGCTAAGAGGAAAACTCATAGCCCTGAGTGCCTCCAAAAAGAAACTGGAGAGAGCATACACTAGCAGCTTGACAGCACATCTGAAAGCTCTAGAACAAAAGGAATCAAATTCACCCTGAGGAGTAGACAGAAGGAAATAACCAAACTGAGAGCTGAAACCAACCAAGTAGAAACAAAAAGAACTATACAAAAGTCAACAAATCCAGGAGCTAGTTCTTTGAGAAAATCAACAAGATAGATGAACCCTTAGCCAGACTAACCAGAGGGCACAGATACAGTATCCAAATTAAAAAGATAGAAATGAAAAGGGAGATATGACAACAGAAATATAGGGAATTCAAAAACTCATAAGATCCTATACAAAAGCCTATACTCAACAAATCTGGATGAAATGGACAATTTTTTAGACAGATACCAGGTACCAAAGTTAAATCAGGATCAGATAAACAGTCCCATAACCCCTAAAGAAATAATAGAATCATTCATTCATAGTCTCCAAGTCTCCGAAGCCAAAAAAAAAAAAAAAAAAAAAAAAAAAAAAGTCGAGGACCAGATGGTTTTAGTGCAGAGTTTTATCAGACCTTCAAAGAATACCTAGTACTAATACTCTTCAAACTATTCCACAAAATAGAAACAGAAGGAACACTACCCAATTTGTTCTATGAAGCCATAATTATGCTTATATGTAAACCACACAAAAAGCCAACAAAGAAAGAGAACTTCAGATCAATTTCACCTATGAATATCAATGCAAAAATATTCAATAAAATTCTAGCAAACCAAATCCAAGAACACATCAAAAAGATCATTCACTACGATCAAGTAGCCTTCACCCCAGGAATACAGGGATGGTTCAATATTTGGAAATCCATCAACATAATCCACTATATAAACAAACAAAAAAAAAACTACATGATCATTTCATTAGATGCTGAGAAAGCATTTGACAAAATTCAACATCCTTTCATGATAAAAGTTTTTGAAAGATTAGGAATTAAAGGTCCATACCTAAACATAGTAAAAGCAATATACTGTAAACCAGTAGCCAACATCAAACTAAATGGAGAGAAACTTGAAGCAATCCCACTAAAATCAGGAACTGGACAGGGTTGCCCACTCTCTCTCTACCTATTCAATATAGTACTCGAAGTTCTAGCCAGAGCAATTAGACAAGAAAAGGAGATCAAAGGGATAGAAATTGTAAAGGAAGAAGTCAAAATCTCACTAGTTGCAGATATGATAATATATATATATATATATATATATATATATATATATATATAACCCCAAAAATTCCACCAGAGAACTTCTAAACCTGATAAACAACTTCAGCAAAGTGGCCGGATATAAAATTAACTCAAAGAAATCAGTGGCCTTCCTCTATTCAAATGATAAACAGGCTAAGAAAGAAATTAGGGAAATGACACCTGTCATAATAGTCACAAATAATATTACATACCTTGGGGTGGCTCTAACCAAGCAACTGAAAGATCTGTATGACATGAACTATAAGTCTTGGAAGAAAGAACTTGAAGATTTCAGAAGATGGAACGATCCCCCATGCTCATGGATTGTCAGGATTATTATGGTAAAAGTGGCCATCTTGCTAAAAGCAATCTACAGATTCAATGCAATATCCATCACAATCCCAACTCAATTCTGCATAGAGTTAGAAAGAGCAATTTGCAAATTCGTTTGGATCAACAAAAAAACATAGGATAGCAAAAACTATTCTCAACAATAAAAGAACTGCTGGGGGTATCACTATCCCTGACCTCAAGCTGTAGTTGAGCAATAGTGATTTAAAAAAAAAAAAACAAACCAAAAAACTGCATGGTATTGGTAAAGAGACAGGCAGGTAATTCAATGGAACAGAATTGAAGGTCCAGAAATGAATCCACACACCTATGGTCACTTGATCTTTGACAAAGGAGCTAAAACCATCCAGTGGAAAAAAGACAGCATTTTCAACAATTGCTGGTTTAACTGGAGGCCAGCATGTAGAAGAATGGAATTTGATCCATTCTTATCTCCTTGTACAAAGCTCAAGTATAAGTGGATCAAGGACCTCCAAATAAACCTAGAAACATTGAAACTAACAGAAGAGAAAGTAGGGAAGAGCCTTGAACATATGGGCACAGAGGACAATTTCCTGAACAGAACACCAAAGGCTTATGCTCTAAGACCAACAATCAACAAATGGGACCTCATAAAATTGCAAAGCTTCTGTAAGGCAAAGCATACTGTCAATAGAAAAAACAGCAACCAACAGATTGGGAAAAGAGCTTTACAAAACCTATGTCTGATAGAGGGCTAATATCCAATATATACAAAGAACTCAAGAAGTTAGACTTCAGAGAACCAACTAACCCTATTAAAAATGTGGTACAGAGCTAAACAAAGAATCTTCAATTGAGGAATGGCTGAAAAGCACCTAACGAAATGTTCAACATCCTTAGTTATCAGGAAAATGAAAATCAAAACAACCCTTAGATTCCACCTTACATCAGTCAGAATAGTAAAGACCAAAAATTCAGGTGACAGCCGAAACTGGCAAGGATGTGGAGAAAAAGGAACACTCCTTCCATTGTTCGTGGTAGAGATAGGTAAGAAGGGATGTTGTAAAAAAAGGCCTCACACCTATTCGCTCTCATAGCAGAGTGAGGAGCACTCTCTAGCATGATCATCCTCTCTAAGCCTACTTTATTTTATTTTAACACATTCCTGAGTATTCTTTTTCTCTTCTTACAACCTCTCAGCCCCTCTATTGCCTTCCCATTCCATTTGTATCCAAATCTAGCGCTCCTATTCTGAGCTTTTATTTCAGTCTCTCACTGTTGCCCCTTTTTGTGCTTTCCTTTCTACCGTGTG